>NC_061116.1:124506569-124704469 GCF_002878395.1 Capsicum annuum
GTCTCCTAAGATACATACTTTATCCCTACGCCTCTCACTACCTGAGTACCACAACTTATACCCATCCATATCCCTAGCTTTAGAACCTACCCACTTGTCTCTTGGACACACGCAATATTAATCCTCCTCTTTCTAATAATCTTCACAAGCTATATGAACTGAACTTCCCCTGAAGGGTTCCTATATTCCAAAACGCTACCCTCAACCTATCATCTCTTCCATCACACGTACCCTCTCCCCCAAACCTAACCCAACACCAGACCTCGACCCCACCCCCAGCCCCCTGGACGAGACCCTAGTCTACCATGAGTTACCAAAGCCACTGCTCAAAAAACATGAAAACAGTACAAAAACAACAAAAGCAATAAAAAAAGCACACGTAAAGCACCTTACAAAGCCAAATACCAAGAACAACAAACACTATATCCCAATACAATCCACACCAAATTTAAAGGCAGTCAAGGTACCAACAATAGTGAGATAAAATAAAGTGCTAGGATTAGAAGTCACCAGGATACGCTTATAGATCAAGTTCCCTGTTGAATTTCGACAAATTAATGTAGAAATTGTTCGCCGGAATATTGTCGCCAGAGTTTCACTTGAGGGTCACCGAACCGATTAAGAACAGAATCTGCTTCTCTTTTTTTTTTTCTTGTTCGAACTCTTGCCTGTGAACGGCACAGTTCACTAGCTTACCGTCACCAAGTCAAAACGATTGTAGCCCACACTCGCCGGCAAGAGGATTGGGACGAACAGTATGGGAGAGAGAGACCGAGAGAGACAGAGACCATAGGAGAGAGGAGGATGACATACTAACCTGCTGCCGGCGCTATTAAACCACCAGCATCTATCGCCAGAATAGATCCGGTCACGTCAAAGGAGACGTTAAAGACGATAGAGAGCTACAAAGAACCTAGTTATGCACTTCATGAGAAATGTTGTAATCATATTATTTAGAAATAGACGTACGCATTTATATCTTCTTCTTTGTAGCATCGAAACAGCATTCGACTAAAAGTAACCGAGAAAACAGAAGTGCATACCTAATTATATTAAAATAGCGCAAATCGTGAACGAATACAGCAATTTTTATTATAATATTCCCAAATATGAGGATCCACTTAAGGTGCTTCCTAAATAGGCATTTCACCACCACCACTTTGTTAACCGCAATTATAACCCACCATTATCAATTACCAATAGGTAATTATCATCAACGACGACGACTCAATTATGGCCAATTTACCACATAGTTGCGCTTGTAGAATAATGCATTCAACAAAAATAGTGCATCAAGCAAACCATGGCCAATTTACCACAAAATAGTGCATCAAGCAAACCATGGCCAATTTACCACATACTTGTGCTTGTAGAATAATGCATTCAACAAAAATATTGCATCAAACAAACCGACAGAAACAGTTGGGAAGAAAAAGAAACAGTGAGTTAACTTCCTCGGCAGGCTACCCAAACAGAACGGCTGTATTTTCGGGATTGAACACAAAAGATTGTCAAAACAAATCTCAAGTGCAAAGCATAAGAACTTATAATGCTCTGCCATTGAATTTTATCAGACTTCACCGCCACCATGGGCGCAACCATTGACGACACTATTACCACCACCTCCGCCGCCCTCACCCCTGCCTCCACCACCACCGCCCTCACCCCTGCCCCCCCCCCCCCCCCCTCCTCTCCAGATGAGTTATTCGCCTATAACAACAGATAAGAGGTTATCAGTCGTGGTTAAAGTTGCTGAGGCGGAATTTTAGGAATGTGTAACAATAGAATCTTTAAAAGAAAAGTATATAAACATGCCCATTTAATTGTGCCAATATCTGAAGTAATATCAGATTTAAACTGCTTTGTCTCGCAGCAAAAAAATTATAGTCGTCAATTTCAATTGCCATGCGTTGACCGAATTGTGCCATGAACCTGGAAAATATAATTTATTGTTTAAATTGGGAAACTAAAAATTAAAATCACTTCAAATAAAACAAGACCATACCTTCTTTGCGGATCATCTGATTCGATGAGATTGATATTGCGTGCTCCTTGTACATTTCTAAAAGCATCAAAATTTCTGGAAAAAAAAAAAGCAACAATCAGAGATGAAATTATGTGGTAAAGAGACCCTTGGATCGCACATGCCATGAACTTTGACCCCATAATTACTATTTTAATACAAAAAATATAATGACTAATTGACAATCCAAGGAAAAATGAGAATTCGATTTCCGAGCCATGCATACTTTGACCCCATAATTACTATTTTCCATTTGAACAGAGATTAATACAAAAAATATAATGACTAATTGACAATCCAAGAAAAAATGAGAATTCATTTTTGAGCCATGCATATGACTACCCCTAATTGATGAAAAAGCTGAACCTTTCTCTAGAGACAACACCATGTGAATTTTTCACTTGCCCAAGACTTGGCAGATAGAGTTGGGCGAGACTAATGCAAAGAGATAGGTAACAGGTTCCAATAAAACCACTATCCTAAATGAACAAAACCAAAAAAACTATAAATTTGTCTAGGTTTTGTTGACTCTGATACAAATTTCAAGAGGTAACAAACTATGCGTAAATCAATACAAATAAGTAGAGACCAAAATGGAGTGTCAAACAAAGCTAAGCCATTAAGCCTATATCATCCCATAAGGACCCTAGGATGTCTATAACAGAAACTGGGTTTTATATATATATCAATAACAGAAAATATAGAGAAAGTCCTCTTCTTGAGTGAGAAGCTTGCTGCTCTCCTGGTGCACGTTAGCATAGCGTGCGCCCACTATGGGTAGGAGGCCAAAAGCTTCGACTCAAGCTACTGAAATTGGGGAAAATGCACAGGGAAAGACAACGAAGGTGGGAACAGGGACTGGGAATCGTATTGTGGCTCTCCAAAGGACACAACAAAATGAAACAGCAACTGAATGTGGTTCAGCTGCAGAGAAACAAGTGGTCTGCAATCAGACAATCGGAAATCAATCTGTGATGAAGAGAACATGAGGAAAGCGGAATCAAGTGGAAAATCAGCTCAACGGACTACTGATGGCACGTATGATCGATTGGGTGAGATGGAACACAAGCGAGAGGGTAAGGAACACATAGTTCGCAAATCTAAGGTGGTTATGGCTAGAGAAAATGTACAAGAGCGGCTGGATATTGTTGAATCCCAAAGTCCATGTCGTGGGCTGATGAAGTGGAGGTTGCAGAAGGATCAGCTAGTAAGGGCAAGCATACCACTGCTAAATCTGCCTGGGATAACTTTGACGTAAAGAACGCAGATAATGCTGGTTTTAAATTGAATTATGTAGTACCTATAACTAAAGCAGAGCAATTAATGGTTGAAATCGAGGAAGATGATATTAGCTCGGAAGTAGAATGCTGGAAGAATGCTGTAGTTTGCTATGTTTTAGGTGCACATCCACCCTATGTTGTCCTTAATGGTTTTGTGCAGAGGATATGGGGAAAGCTAGGCATAGACAAAGTTGTGATGTTGAAGAATGGTATACTCCTGGTGAGGTTTAAGGACGCTGCAGGCAAAACTGAGGTGATTGAAGGTGGTATCTATCATTTTGGTAATAAGCCCCCTATAGTGAAAGCGATTTTTCAAAGGAGGAACTGAAATCAGTTCCGATGTGGGTTAAATTGCCAGGACTTGACTTTAAATATTGGAGTACTCGAGGTTTAAGCAAAATAGGGAGCCTACTTGGCAAACCTCTACTGGTTGACAGCAATACTGAACAAAAAATTGGGTTGAACTTCGGAAAAATACTAGTTGAAGTGAAAATAGGGAAGACACTGCCCACAGTAGTGCTTTTTAAAAATAAACAGGAGTTGTAGTAGAGCAAAATGTCATGTATGATTAGAAGCCTACAATATGTGGTTCGTGCCAAAAATATGGACATGAGGAGAGTAATTGCAGGAAGAAGAAGGCCAAAGAACAAGTGATACAGAAACAGAGCCCTGTTATAGAGGCAAATAAACAACACATCGATAGCACCGGGAATGATACTAGAAAGCAGGGGCACATCCCTGATCCTAACAGTAAAATAGACAAAACTGTGAGTAAGCAACAAGTGGGTAATACTTGGAGAAGGCGGATGGAGGAGCCTAGTATTCCTACAAAGAACACTTCTTAAATGCTAGGTATAGCCATGGAACTGAGCAAGCCACTAAAGCTGGCCCTAGGGGGACAGACATCCCCCTAACGGTCATGGCTAAGATTCTGAGCTGGAATACTAGAGGCCTTAATGGACTAAACAAGGAAGAGGTTAAGCTCCTCTGCAATGATTTGGAGGTTGGATTAATTGGTTTTCCGGAAACTAGACTTAAGGCTAACAAGGTAGTTACAGTAGCAATATGTTTAATGAATGGAAGTTTTATTTTAATCATCATTCTCATTACAATGGGAGAATACTTATTGCGTGGAGGAAAAATTGGTTCACGGTAAGGATAGAGCATGATACTGCACAGGCTGTGACTTGTCAAGTGGCACACACACCTATGCAGCTTGAATTCATGGTGACCTTTGTGTATGCTTACAATAAAAAAGAGGAGAGGCTGGACTTATGGAATCACTTGAAGATGCTAAGTCAGAATTGTAATCAAGTATGGATGGTTCTGGGAGACTTCAATGCTGTTTTCCAAAAAGAGAATAGAATTGGAGGAAGTAGAGTTACACTAGCAGAGGTGGAAGACTTTCAAGATTGCATTGATGCATGTGATCTGGAGGAACTTCCTCACACTGGATGCAACTATACATGGAATGATAGACAAGTTGATAGGATTTTTAAAAAGACAGGCTGGGTGTTCGTGAATTGTGAATGGTTAGATAATATGCCTAGTATGAAGACACGTGTTGCCAGAAGGAGTAAGTGACCATTGCCCTGTGGCCTGTGGTAGTGCAAATGCTCCAAACAGGTACTAAGAAGAAAGCTTTCAAGTATTATAATATTTGGAGTACTTATTCTACTTTTAATCAATTAGTAGAGGGGAGTTGGAATGAACCTGTTGTAGGTTATAAGATGTTTCAGGTGGTAAGGAAAATGAAAATGCTGAAGCAGAAACTTATGAAATTACACAAACAAAATTTTAATAATCTGGTGGAGGATAATGAAGACCGGAAAAATCTTCAGAAAATACAAGAACAACTTCAATTTAATCCTTCAGACAAAACACTACAGCAAGTGGAGAGGGGTTTGGGACAGAAGTTTAAGAAATCCTCTTATCTAGCAGAATCCTTCTTAATTCAAAGGAGCAAAGCTAACTGGATCAGGCAAGGAGATGATAATACTCCGCATTTCTTTTCTGTCAAGAAAAGAAGACTGATTCAAAGTGTGACACAGATTAAAGATGCTACCAATCGGATGCAACATGAACATGATAAAGTGGTGGAAGTCTTTGTCCAGTACTACCAACAATTGCTAGGAGAGAAGGGTCCAGATAGGAAACAGGCTCATCAATGTATTTTTAAACAGGGAGGGACTAACTTTATCTGATGACCAGCAGATAGGACTCATGTAACACGTTTCTATACGAGATCGAGAAGGCTATGTAAAGTATTAATGCAAATCGAAGTCCAGGGCCAGATGGATATGGTGGAGGCTTCTTTAAAGCTGCTTGGGACATCATTGGAGATGAGGCATGTGATGCAGTGCAAGAGTTCTTCCACAATGGGAAGTTACTGAAACAAGTGAATGCTACAATGATTTCACTCATTCCAAAGGTAGAAAAACCGGAGTTTGCAAGTCAGTTCAGGCCAATATCCTGCTGCAATACTCTCTATAAATGTATATCCAAACTCCTCTGCAGCAGACTTGCATGTGTCCTAACTGATATAGTGAACCCTGCTCAAGCAGCCTTCGTCAAGGGAAGATCACTCATCCAAAATGTGTTAGTGTGCCATGATTAGCTGAGAGACTATAAAAGGAGGACAAGTCCTAGATGCTAAATGAAGATTGATCTAAAAGGCATATGACATGGTTCGGTGGGATTTTGTGCAGGAAATGTTGGAAGGCTGTAGATTTCTTACTAAGTTTATTCAACTAGTGATGGAATGTATAACCACTACAAGTTTATCAATCAAGATCAATGGAGAGGGTTGTGGTTTTTTTTAAAGGAAAAGGGGGATTAAGACGATGGGACCCTTTATCCCCCTTGCTATTTGTATTAGTCATGGAGAAATCCATGTCTAGAATGAGCACCCTACCAGACTACAAATATCATCCCATGTGCAAAGTCCGACAACTTACTCATTCAACATTTGTTGATGATCTTACGATCTTTTATAAGGGGGCATAACAGACAGTTAAGAGTCATGGAGGCACTTCAGCACCTCCCAAGCACTACAGGTTTGACTGCAAATAATGAGAAGTCAAGCATCTTTATAGCGGGGGTTAATGATCCTGTTAGAGAATAAGTTGCTAGAGATTACTGGTTATAGGAAGGGGGTCGACTTAGCGAATGCTCTTTAGGTGTAAATTTTTTTATGGTATGGTAATATTTACATTTTATTGCCAAAAAAATAACAGAACATATAATGTAATTGGTTTTCTTTGTATTATGTGATAGAACCTTCTTTTATGAGCAATATATAAGAATGAGACATATCATACGGAATCAGTAAATCATTCATTAGTATAACCGATGTAATACTTGCTAGCTCGGGACACTACTGTTAGATATTGGTAAAAGACGTTTAAAACAGATTAGCAGCTTACATCTCAATGGCATTGAGCCGATTCAAGGCGTTCCCAGATTGTATATTAAGCTGCTCAATAGCCCTGAAAAAAAGGAGTTAATTGTAAAAAATAGCAAACAGGGAAGCCTAGTAAAGATTTGTTTTGGTAAATAGTGTGGGTTTATTTTGATAGGACATGCTATTTAAGGAGCATTTAATAACATTCCAAACAATTTTGATAGTACATGCTAGTTAGGGAGCATTAAATATCTAAACCTACTAATCTAATCAACAAATAAGATAGATCTATTCACATAAACATATAAATCAAATCAGCAAATAGTTAATAGAACAAAATTTCTTCAATACAAATTCACCAAAAACGGCATGTTTAGAAGCATTTCAAACTAGACCAAGGTAACCATATATCTCTATAAAAAAAACAAGAGCAACTATCCAGATTACCTTAACTAGATCTACTTCAAGTGAATTTCACGCCTAAAAATATTTACTGTGTGCTAGCTTATGGACGCTACTGCAAGATTTTGGTAAAAGAAGTAAAAAAGATGAGCAGCTTACATTTCAATGGCATTGATCCGATTCAACGCATTCCCAGATTGTATATTAAGCTGCTTAATAGCCCTGAAAAAAAGGTGTTAATTGTAAAAAATAGCAAACAGGGAAGCCTAGTAAAGATTTGTTTTCATAAATAGTGTTAAGGAGCGTTTAATAACATTCCAAACAACTTATTTTGATAGTACATGCTAGTTAGGGAGCAGTAAATACCTAAACCTGCTAATCTTATCAACAAATACGACAGATCTATTCACATAAACATGTAACTCAAATCAGCAAATAGTTAATAGAACAAAATTTCTTCAGTACAAATTCACCAAAAACAGCATGTTTAGAAGCATTTCAAACAAGACCAAGGCAACCCTATATATCTATAGAAAAAATAAGAGCAGCTATCCAGATTAACTTAACTAGACTAGATCTACTTCAAGTGAATTTCATGCCTAAAAATATTTACTACGTGCTAGCTAGGGACGCTACTGCTAGATTTTGGTAAAAGAAGTAAAAAAGATGAGCAGCTTATATTAAGCTGATCAATAGCCCTGAAAAAAAAGGTATTGTTAATTGTGAAAAATAGCAAACAAAGAATCCTAGTAGAAATTTGTTTTGGTAAATAGAATCTTAGGGTTAATTTTGATAGTAAATTCTAGTTAAGGAGCATTTAATAACACTCCAAACAACTTGAGTCTTATTTTGATAGAACATGCTAGTTAGCAAGCAGTAAATATCTAAACATCCACAAATACGATAGATCTATTCACATAAACATATAAATTCAATCGGCAAATAGTAAAGAGAACAAAATTTCATCAGTACAAATTCACCAAAAACGGCATGTTTAGAAGCATTTCAAACCAGACCAAGACAACAATATATAGCTCTCCAGATCACTTTAACTAGATCTACTTCAAGTGAATTTCATGCCTAAAATATTTACTATTTGCTAGATAGGGACGCTAAAGAGGTAAAAAAGATGAGCAGCTTACGTCTCGATGGCGATGATCCGATTCAAGGCATTTCCAGATTGTATATTAAGCTGATCAATAGCCCAAAAAAAAAAGTGTTGTTAATTGTAAAAAATAGCAAACAGGGAAGAGCCTAGTAAAGATTTGTTTTGGTAGATAGTGTCTTAGGATTTATTTTGATAGTACATGCTTGTTAAGGAGCGTATAATAACATTCCAAGCAAATTAATGTTTATTTTCATAGTACATGCTAGTTAAGGAGCAGTAAATATCTAAACCGACTAAGCCAATCAACAAATATGATAGATCTATTCAAAACATATAAATTCAATTCAGCAAATAGTAAATAGAACAAAATTTCTTCAGTACGAATTCACCAAAAACAGCATGTTTAGAAGCACTTCAAACCAGACTAAAGCAACCATACATCTGTAAATACTATACAGAAATTCACAATAAGGAACGAGCTAAGACAAAATGAAAATCATTCACAAAAACATACATTTGAACCGACCTGATTTGGATAGCCAGCAACTCAGCCCATTCCAATGCGAATTTGGAATCACCTATAACATCCCCAATACGCAACAGAGTGTTGAGCATTATCACCAGCTGAGGCTTCTTATAAAACTTCATTAATGTTTGGAAGCATTCATTGTTTGAATCCAGAAACACACGGAACAGAACACAATCAGTCGACTCGCACGCTAAACCATATGCGTTACAGGGTGGACAGGAAAAAATGGCGGAAGGAGCTCTAGACGCCATTGCTAGAAGAAAGTGGAGTACAGTAACAGGGGGAAAGGGTTTTGATTTAAAAAATGTGAAACATGGAAGACAGTGGGGGAAAGGGTTTTGAGAGAAAGAACGTGAGTGGGGGAAAGGGTTTTGAGTGAAAGAACGTGAGTGTAGGGGAAGGGTTTTGAGTGAAAGAACGTGAAACTCTCGGGTATGGGCCAACCATATTTGTGTTCTCGGGTGTGGGTTCTGGGGCAGTCATAAAAATCTTTAAACCCATAAAAATTTTAAAAGTGTTTTTATATGGATTCATTTTTATTTTAGGGTTAAAAGCAAAATCATAACAGAAAAAGTTCCCAATTCTGTAGATCTAAGAATCAATTTTTCACTATTTTCTGGAAAATAATTCACTTTATTCAAACTATCGATGTTTGGTCATAAAACCTATAAACACAAGCACAATTTAACTTAAAAATTCCAAGTAAAGTGAAAAAATTTTGATTTTCATGTCCAAACGCCTACTAAATTTCATAGATCTAATTGTTTATGAGGCCCCATTTTTAAGATTGAACCAAACATTCACCAAAAAGAAACAAATAATTATCATCAAAAAAGGTTAAAATCTCATAAATCTAAACTTGAATTAAAATTTCACAAATCAAACTTACCTTGAGGCCGATGTAAACTTTGCAAATTTAATAAATCTAAACTTACCTTGAGGCCGATGTGAACTTTGCACCGAACAAATACAAAATTAATAGACAAAAACATCTTGACAAAAATGAATTCATCTATTAACCAATGACTTCATCTATTAATTTTTGTATTTGCTCGATTATCAGTGCATAACATGGAGGCTTGAGATTCATTCGAAACCAAGATAAGTAAAAGTACTGCTGGATATTAATAGGGGATTGATCGATACTTGTTAGATAGGCTTTTCTTGGGCCTGGACTTAAACTATTTAGGCCCTCCTTGTAATTGGGCTATTCATGTAATTTAAAAAAGGGGGAAAATATAATTGAAAATTATCCTAGATATACTTTTAAGAAAGTTTATTGGAAGTTATAACTCTACTTTTTAGTAATTATAATATAAAATTAAGTTTTTAATTGTAAGTTGTAGCAAATTTTATAATTATTTTAATTTATTAAAAGAGATAAGTGGAAAAAAATCTATCTTCTATTAATTTTGCATGTTTTGGTTAGTGTAAATGAAAAACAAAATTTCGAAAATTCCTTCTTCCCATAATTATCCACCTAATTCCATCACATTGAATATTTCAAATTTATTAAATCTCTTTCTATATAAATCAATAATAAACTGAAATATCTACTTGTTCAGTTTCTTTCTCTTAATACAGATCTAGAAAAATATTCCCATAGAGAAAGTATTCGTATAACAATTTTTTCTTCTGAAAATCAGCCAAACTTGTAATGAAAATAAATTATTTACTTGAAGATGAAGATGGTTGAAACATAGAAGAACTACATTTTTAAGAGGTCAAGAATTGAATTAAAATCTATAAGATTTACATTTTGTTCGAGTGGGTTTGTCCAGATGTTGGAGTATCTAGTAATGTCATGGGATTGTAAATAGTTTCATCAACAATTATGTTTGAAAAATTGGCTTTAAGAGTCTTCTAAAAAAAAATAGAAAATCATGAACTATGTGAAGAATGAATGAAAAGTTCAATTGTTTTGGATCAGTCTATTATTTTTTCCGTTAGTAGTGAAAGTTTTTTATTGTGTATTGTTTCGGGTTTTATTTCGCTATGTATTGTATGAGTAGGATGCATAATATGGTACGTTCACCTCGTTATAATTTTACTTATATGTATGAAATGCGTGTATATAAATTGTTTTATTTAATTTTTTTTTATATCAATTTAGAAACAAACAAAATTGGTGTATTAGTTATGTATGAAGTATTGTTTGGTGTGCTTTTTATTTTTTGGGGGTCTGAAATTTGTATAGAAACTGGCGTATTTTTTTTTATTTTTTTTGAATTCTTATATGTTAGTATGCAAGAATTTTGTACATATTTTAGTGAATGAAAATGGCAATAAAATGAGGAATGATATAAGAAATTATTAATAAATCGATTTATATATATATCATTTACTAAATAGTATTTTTATCGGGATCTCAATGTATGTAATTTGTATTAAAACTACAATAAAAACTGTTATTATTTTTATGTGAAATTATTTGAAAACTAGATTTATACCAAACACAATCTTAACCATGTTTAACCATATTATATATAGATATCATATACAAAATTATTTTTGAAATTTGAATTTTCTATCTATTAATTTGGTATGTAGAATGATATACAGGAATACCTAATAAATCTATTTCATACATTACCTAATAAATCTATTTCATACATTAGATATCCGCACCCCCTACAATTGGTATCAGAGCCCAGTAATTCAAAAAATACGGAAATAAGATATATGTTAGAGTTATTAGAATTTACCTATAAATTATTAAATTAATTATGCGAAGACCATTTAAAAATAGAGAAGCTTTTAGAAAAATTAAAGAATCTTTAATTAGTAATTATTCAGAATATATAAGTCTAAATAAAACAAAAGAAAACTCACAAAGATTAGCTTACTTAATTACATTAATATTTAGTATTGAATCAAAATTAATAATCCATTTAAAATCTAGGAGAATGAAACACATACTACCTAATTATGATAAAATTAGATATCCGCCAAGATATTATAAATATAATTTAAAATGAATAAAGTACAACAATACAAAGAATTAAAACAAATTATTTCTAAAAAACGTAAAGAATTAAAAATAAGAATAAAAAGACTACATTATAATATATTTGCCGGAGTTAGTAAAAATTCAATAAATACACAAAAAGATGAAATATCAAAATTAGAATCACAAATAGATAGTTTAGAATATATATATATCAACATGAACTATTCACAATAAAATGAACAAAGAAGAATTTATAATAGATGAAAAAATATATGAAAACCACGAAGGATCAAAAATAAAAATAGTATTTTCTAATCTAGGAAGGAGATATAAGAAAATAGGTGAACCTTTATATCTAATGTTAGAAAAAGAAGAATTAAAATTAGAAGATAAATTGACAGCAATGGTAAGAATAGAAAGAGAAAATGAAGAAATAGATAGGAAAAAGGAAATAGAAACAATAAAACAACAAACTACGGAAGAAATACGAAAAATAGAAGAAACTAAAAATAGTAGGATTGCTGAATTAGAAAAAGAACTACAAATGTTAAAAAAGTTGTATGAACAAAGACAAAAAGAAAAAGAAGAAAAAGATAGAGAACAGAAATTACTGAACGAAATAAATCAATTTAAGAAAAAAATGGAAATAAAAAACGAAGAATTAGAAATAAATAATATAGATGTTGAAGAGACAGAGACAGATAATTATGATTCTGAAGATAGTGAAACATATACAGAAATATTAACAAATACAAAAAATTTAGAAATCAATGAAAAACAAAAAGAAATTAATGAGGAAAACTTAGAAAGTACCCACACAGAAATAAATACTCTTGATAAAAAAGAAAATGAAAATATAATACCTAAAACAACAGAAATAAGAAAACCTATATATTATAAGAATAAGTTTAAAAAATATAATGAATATGATAAATGGACACCAAAATAAATAATTAATAAAAATTATAACTTTTTAGACCTAGACTGTGTAATAGATACAGAAAAAACAATACAATTATGGATAGGATATATGACAAAACAATTATTAGATAATAATATAAATATAACAGATGCACCAGAATATACAGAAAGAACACTAATAGGATCAGTAAAACTATGGTTTTCAAATTTAACTGAAAATAGCAAAAAAGTATTAAGAACTAATAAACCTATAGAAGGAACATCAACAACAACTAAACTAACACTTATAGAACTATTAAAAAAATATGAAACAACTATAAAAGATGAATTTGGTAGTACGACAACAATAGAAGAAGAACAAGATGAAGAAAAAGATACAAATAGAAATTTAATGTTAAAATTAGCAATATGTAATATGTGTTATATAGATGAATATACTCGCGCATTTAAAGAATATTATTATAAAGGAGCATATAGTATAGAAGAAAGTAAAGAGATAAGAAAATTATATTTTACTAAATTACCCGAGCCATTTAGTTCAAAAATAATAAAAAGTTGGGAAAAAGCAAAAATAGTAGATACGTTAGGAGCAAGAATAAATTTTTTACAACAATGGTATAGAAACTTATGTGAAAAATATAGAGAAGAATTAAAAATGAAAAAAAACATTAATAAGAAATTTAGCATGTTGCAAAAATAAAATAGCACCCCAATTTGGATGTGAAGAAAGATATTATAAGAAAAGAAAAAGACATAAGAAATATAAAAAATCAAAATACAAATATAAGAAACCAAGAAAAAGATATTATGTAAAAAATTATAAATATAAAAGACCATATAGAAAGAAGAAATCTATAAAAGAATGTACTTGTTATAATTGTGGAAAGTTAGGCCATTTAGCTAGAGATTGTAAATTACCTAAAAATTCAAAAAATAAACAAATATCAAAAATAAAAATAGATAATACAGAATATATGCAGATAGATTATATAGATTATGAATTAGAAAGTGAGAATAGTATATATGAAATTTCAGAAAACGAAACAGATAATGAAATAGATAGTGAAATAGATGAATCAAATGACTGAAGAAGATATAAAAATAATAACAAAGAAAGAATATTTAAATGATGAAGGAACGGAACAAAAAATAATATTTGATAGTAACATATTTGATGAAATAAAAGGCAAAGAATTAGATTTAAGTGTAGAGAAAATATTTAAAATACCAACAATAAAAAATATTTTTACTAGGAAAAATGATGAATATTATGTAGTATGCCAAAAAGAACATGTAATAGACTGCAGATATGCAAAAGGCAAAGCTAGTATACCACTAGTAACAAAAAGAATAATTAATAAAGAGATAAATGATATAAAAAGTAAAGGAGATCCAATAAAATATGTACACCTTGGAGGTACAGAGATACTAATAAAAGCATGTTTTAGAGAAGGAATAGATACACCAATAGAATTATATCTGGCAGATAATAGAATTATAAAACCCATAGAAAAAAACATAATAACTGCCGTAAAAGGAAATCTAATATACCAAAAATTTAAATTTATAATAAGTGCAAATTATTCAGTAGCAGTAACAGATAAAAATATAGATAAATCACTCGTATTATATTGAAAAATATCAGGAATAGAATTAACTCCAGGAAGTAAAATATTTACAGCAAGATGTAAAAATCTATATGTATTAACAACAAAACATAAAATAACAGGAAAAAATAAGATTAACAAAATACGAATAGAAAGCCCATTCGAACAAATTGTAAAAACAACAGATTATAATGATTATAGCTATAGAGACATAGATACAGAAGAAAATTTAGAAATAGTAAATGATAGAATAAGTACAACGAAAAGAATAGCCGATGAAAAACCAGAATCATCAAGCTCATAAAAAAGAACAAGTTATGAAACAAATTTAATAAGTAATTTAAACCAATATTACATAACAGGAAAAATAAATGAAAAAGAATATCTAATACTTTTGAATACAGGACAAGAAGAAAATTATATAGCAAAATATCTAGTAAAAAATGAAGAAATAAAGACTGATAATGATATGTGCCCAGACCTACCAAGAAGTTTAATAAATAATAAAAATATTGCAGAAAAAGAAATAATAATAGGAGTTAGAAAAATAAAAATAGAATTCGAAGTAAAGGAAGAAATGCAAAAAAACAGATATAATATTAGGAATAAAATGGTTAGAACAAGTAAAACCATATAATATAGAACATACACAATTAACCTTAACATATAACAAAGAAAAGTTATTCTTAAAAAGAGCCTTAACATGAAATGAAGATATATGTATTGATGAAGATAGTAGTAGAAAGATATTACAGTAGATATTATACGCCTATATTACAGTAGATATTATACGCCTATGATAGATATAGGAGCAGAAGCTAATTTATGTAGATATAATTGCTTACCAGAAAGTAAATGGGATAAATTAAAAAGACCAATAATAGTTAAAGGATTTAATAATGAAGGAAGCTTAATTACTTATAAAGCTAGGAATGTAAAAATACAAGTATGGGATAAGATATTAACAATAGAAGAAATTTATAATTATGAATTAACATCAAAAGATATACTTTTAGGAATGTCATTCTTAGATAAATTATACCCACATATAATAAACAAACTGACTGGTGGTTTACAACACCATGTAAGCAGAAAGTAAGAGCAAAAAGAGTTAATAATAAAATAAGAAAGAAAACTGATTGGATAAAAGGAAGTGAAAAAATTACACAAAAGTTAGAAAATATAAAAAATACTGAAGATACAATAGAATTAGTAGTATTTTCGATAAATAAAACAGAAATAACTATATTTTCAATAAATAAAATAGAAATAATTAAGAAAAAATTAGAACAATTATATAGTGAAGATCCATTAAAAGGATGGGAAAAACATAAAACTACTATAAAAATTGAATTAATAGATAAAAATAGCATAATAACTCAAAAACCATTAACATATAATTTTGACGATTTAAAAGAATTTAAAATGCATATAGATGAATTATTAGAAAAACAATATATACAAAAAAGTAATAGTAAACATAATAGTCCAGCATTTATAGTAAATAAACATAGTGAACAAAAAAGAGGAAAAAGTAGGATGGTAATTGATTATAGAAATTTAAATACAAAAACTATAACATATAATTATCCAATACCAAATAAGATATTAAAAATAAGACAAATACAAGGATATAATTATTTTAGCAAATTCGATTGTAAATCAGGATTTTACCACCTAAAGCTAGAAGAAGAATCTAAAGAATTAACCGCATTTACGGTACCACAAGGATTTTATGAATGGAACATATTACCATTTGGATATAAAAATGCATCAGGTAGATATCAACATTTTATGGATAATTATTTTAAACAATTATCTAATTGTATAGTATACATAGATGATATATTATTATATACAAAAACCAAAGAAGAACATTTAAAATTATTAGAACAGTTTACAGATATAATAGAAAAATCGGGAATAAGTCTAAGCGAAAAGAAAGCTGAAATTATGAAAAATCAAATAGAATTTTTAGGAATACAAATAGATAAAAGTGAAGTAAAATGCAACAACATATAGTACAAAAAATAATAAATTCGAAAGAAGAATTAGATATAAAAAAGAAATTACAATCATTTTTAGGATTAGTAAACCAAGTAAGAGAATATATTCCAAAATTAGCAGAAACTTTAAAACCACTACAGAAAAAATTAAAAAAGGATGTAGAATATAACTATAATGAAGAAGATAAAAAACAAGTTCAAAAAATAAAATTTCTTTGTAAAGAATTACCAAAATTACAATTTCCAGATGAAAATAGAAAATTTATATATATAGTAGAAGCAAATGGTAGTGAATATAGTTACGGAGGAGTACTTAAATATCGATATGAAGCAGAAAAAATAGAACACCATTGTAGATACTACTCAGGTACGTTCAATGAGACAGAAGTAAAATGGGAAATGAATAGGAAAGAATTATGTTCATTATATAAATGTTTGTTAGCATTTGAGCCATATATTGTATATAACAAATTTATTGTACGAACAGATAATACACAGGTACGCTGGTGGTTAACAAAGAAAATACAAAATTCAGTTACAACAAAAGAGATTCGGAGACTAGTTTTGAATATATTAAATTTCACATTTACAATTGAAGTGATCAGTACTAACAAAAATGTTATTGCAGATTACATATCAAGACAAAGCTACACAGACTAAAATAATAGAAGAAGATACTCTAGAAAAAATACTTAACACTCTAACTACGCTTTCAATGAAAGTGGACAGTATGGGTAATGAGATAGAAAAGCTAAAGACTAATGAAGATAAACTGAAGTCTATAGCTACAAATCAGCTAACTCAGCAGTGTGCAGAGCTATGTCGATCGGAAGACATTAAAGTTCCAGAGCTAGAAGGAGACGTTGGGACACTCCATAAAACCCATAACATTTATCAATCTATTTCTGTAGGTACAAGCAAAGGAGTTAATCGACCAAGATACCAGAATATGAATATGAATAAAATATTTGAAAAACCATTTACACCAAAAACACAAAAAGACCACTTGTTTATACCCCCACAAGTTAGCACATATCGAGATAGCCTAAACCAAGATAAAAAAGTTTACAACTACACCGCCCAAAAATACATAAAAAATATCTACAGAGTACAAACTTTTCTAAACCATAACCCCAGAGCTACAAACATCAAAGAACCAAACACCAACTATATAACCCAAAAATTACAAAGATATAACAAACTAATTGCACTACCCAAAACTATCCCAAGCCTAGTAAAAACCTGTTTTGACTATGGACTATTAAACACCATATATACCCAAGACGGAGAATAATTAACAGCTATGGAAGAATTATACAAGATATTCACCACCTACAAAAGGATAACGAAAGGAAATTTATTTTACATAAAGTGTTATATTGCACCGGCAGAGATACTATATGATGAAATAAAACCAGTTATACAAGTTGTAAAGATAGGACTAACTAGAGATATGATCATACCAGAAGATATTACACAGCAACCGGAGATACCCAGAATTGAGATACCCGACTTCTACGCAAATAAACGACTTATTGGACTAGCTACGATTATCCAAGAACTAGCAAATAATTATACTAATGGAAACCCAATATGGAGCTATTATTCGAGAGATCATCAAATGATTTACTCTAATTCAAAAGAGCTACGACAAGCAGATATGAAAGATGTCAGACAATGGATAATGACATTACTCAACCCAGAAAAACAATCTACCGCAAGAGCAATTAAAAAAGGATTTATTTCAGACGGACTACTGACAAGATATTGTAAAATAATTGGACACAAATATCCAGATCACCAATGTTCAAGGTGTAATGGAGAAGATAACATTATTCCAGAAGTACATTTAGAATAAAAGAAGACAAAATGCCAACTGGAATGATAAGCTAAGAAACAATAATGGAGATATAGCAGATACGACAAAATCAACGGAGACAAGATATTGTTGAATTATTGTACAAAGTCTTATTATTATTGAATTATTGTACAAAGCCTTTAGACTTTACGTAAAAGATGTAATAATTGTAGATTTGTAGGTTTGTAGGAAATTAAACGCTAGTTAGTAGCCTAGACTCCTTTTTTGACTTTTTATAGTTCTTTTAGCAATGTAAAAAAACGTGTAAAGATTGTAAAGAGAATTTCATTCTATAAATAAAGGAAGCTGAAGGCATTGCAAAGCAAGCCTTCATGCGTTGAAGCAAACATTCTCTCCATTCCACAACAAATATTTTACTCAGTTAATTAAATAGACATATTTCAATGGAAAAAGCTATGGAGGAACAAACTTCAGAAATATCAAAACTACCCGAACAGGTATATTTATTTATGATTATGAATAGCTAAATTCATAATTCCCAACAATCATGATATGATAAAATAAATTCATACTAGTTACTTTATAGTAGAATTATTCGAAGAATAATATGTTAAGAAGTTTATTAACAAAGCGAAAACGGAGAAAGATCCCTAAGAGCTATGTCATCCTAAAGGTGAAACCAATGAGGCAAGAAGCCGTGGCGGGGAGTAACCAGAGTAGAGGCGATGTTTAAGGGAAAAAGTATCCGGATTACTATGTTAATAGTGACCGAAGAACATATTATTTAAGAATAATCTAGTATATAGTAAGCTAAGATGACCATATTTTGTTATGTACATGGTTGAAGGAAATATTTTAAAAAAAGCAATTTTATGAAAATGAATGATTATTTATCTGATGTGATGGTAGATAAAGTTAAAATACTTATTTTGTATGCACTTAAAGATATAAAAGTAGTAGATATAAGAAAAATCATATTAGAAAAAACCTTTGATAAATATTACATGACTAGAGTAAATTATATACCATATCTACCTAATTACTCTTATAAATACTTACCATGATAAGTTACATAGAATTTTTAGAAAAAGATATGAGAAACATACAGTTACTAGAAAAACAGATAAAAATAAATATAGACAAATACATGGAAAATAAAGATATAAAATACATAGAATTTCTTAATAAAAATATGCAAGAACTACTAAGGCTAAAACAAACAACTACAAAATATTATAATAAAACCAATTTTAAAAGATAGATCATCTAGATTATCTTAAAGTTTTAATCTTATATATACTTAAAGATATAGAAATAATAGACATTAAGAAAATAATATTAGAAAAAGTAATAGACTATGAAATTGAAACCATAAATTGGCTAGAACAGTTATACGAAGAAATTTACCCAGAAGGATATTATACAGATTAAGAGATGTTAGAATATATTAGAAAAACTAGAGAAAATCAAGAAAATCTAAATAATGAAATTAATTATAGAAACCGAATTAGGAAAATAATGGAGAATTTAAAATAAAAATTAATATGGATAGAAAAAACCTTAGAAAATTTAGATAAAAGTACATGTGATAGTTTATATAATTTAAAAAACTCACTACGAGAAGAACAACACAAGATAATAAATAACATTGAAAATCTAGAATTAGATATACATTACAGTACAGTTAGGTTAAATTATTATACAGAAATTTGTAACTCTGCAATTACTACAGGATAAAATAATAAACCAAAAAAATTAATGAATATATCTTACGCAAAAAGTAAATCATTAAAAGATATTGAAACAAAATTTAAGAAATATCCACGCACAAAGAAAAATAGATTCACTAGATATCTAATAAATCTATTTCATACATTAGATATCCGCACCCCCCTACAATTGGTATCAGAGCCCAGTAATTCAAACTTACGAGATTATATTACCTAATATTTCTTACTTTTTAAAATTTTACATAAAATCTCGATTTTCAACTTTACTCTTGATACATATCAACAAAACCTCGCATCCTATTTTTACTCCATCATTAACTCATCCAAGCTATTTATTTTTTCAAATATTTCCTTTCCTAAAATATCTCCATAACTATCAACAATTAAATCATTTTTCTTCCTAATTTTTTTCCTACATTAACGCTTAAATCATCTTGTTTTCTGATTTTTTCTCCTCCATTAATGCATGCAACTTTTTTTTTCTCTCCTAAAATCCCTCCCATTTTTTTTTAAAATCTATTGATACATATATAAATTTATTTAGTTATTCATACATGTTTATTCTTTTAATGGTGATTCATATGAATGATAAATATGATATGATTATATGCATATTATGGTGATTCATACGATAGATACACTTTTTTATGATTTTTAACAGGTTATACATATGATATTAATGGGTGATACATATTGTATCATGATGATTCATATGGTATATGCAGTTATTTATTTTAATTATTGGGTAATTCATATGATATTAATGAGTGATATATATGGTATTGTGGTGATATATATGGTATTTCTCTACTTAGGGGGTAAAGTGTGACAACTAAAACTAAATTAAATACTTATTTAATTTATTCTTCTAGAATTTCACTCATGAAATTTCATCATAATGTTACTACAGTTGTATTTATATCTATAAATTAAATTTTTATATCCTTTTGCTCAACCAAATGGTGACTTATTAATCATTAATCCATGTAAAAATAGCTTCTTCACTATTTAAAAAAAAATTGATTTTGAAAAAAAAAAAAGTTAAATCGTGTCACAGGCCCACAACATCAAATGTAGTAGAAATTAAAAATATATGGCCCACAACATCAAATATAGTAGAAATTAAAAAAATATGATTCCTCGTTCAAAAATGTTATACACAAATAAAATGGTTAGGTAGAAAAATTGATAAATTACACAAATCTCAAACTTAAAAGATTATATTACCTAATATTTTTTACTTTTAAAAATTTTATTAATTCATTGTATAACTGATTATGCTTGATTTACTCCACAAGATAAAAGAAAATATTTTATTTCCTTACATAAATATCTTTGTCAGTTTCAAATGTATCAATTTTTTATATGTATCACCGTATAATATATGTATCGCCATTTCAAAAAGTCGAGATAAAATGTAATTAGCAAAATAACTGAGATTTTATGTAATATTAATTAAAGATTCAGGAATTTATGTAAGTTACCTTTTAAAAAAAAATACTATGTAGATTGTTAAATCTGAAAAAATTACAGGAACTAACAAACTTAAGACTATAATTACAATAAATAGCAATACTTTTATAAAATTACAATTTATAACAAAAATAACATTATTTTGTCCATTAACTAGATATGAGCATGTTTTACTCCCTCTACTTTACCTTTTTCTATTTTTTACTCTGCTATTTTTCTTCCCTCCAATCTTCAGTGGCTTAGAGAAGAACCTAAAGAAGATGTTTGAGATAGTAGAAACCAAGTATTCTTTTTTTAATTTTTTATAACGTAGTCAATCACTGCCAAATCTTCCCCCCTTTTTTTATTTGTGTTTTTTCTTCGTTATTAGTTTAGTTGTGGCTTGGTGAGTATGGCCTAATTTGTATTTTTTTGGGGTGGAGAAAGTTTCATAGTTCAAAAATCTTCTGTTCATACAAGAAAGGGAGCAATTTTTTAAAAAATAATTTTTTATATGTATCGGAAGAGTTCTATGGGAATGATTAATGCTTTCATTGGTTTCAAATTCTTGTGTACGTTATTGTTGATTTAGTGTAAGACTTCTCTAAAATTTTTGCCCAATGAATATTTTTAACTAATTTGTATGTTGATTGATGGTTTGATTGTAGTTACAAGTAAGAATCTTCAATTACTAAATTCAAAATTATGTTTCTGTAAGTTTTAGTTGTTTTTTTCTTTTGGTTTGGGAAGGTGTGAATTTATTTGTTGAAAGACTATGAATTTATTTTTGAAAGATTGCGAAAATTATGAAGCGGAAAGGATTGAGAAAACCTTTATCTCCAAACCCCCCCAAAAAATACAAAAAATTGTGAAAAATAGGAAGTCAGATGAAATTGGGGAGTCAAGTAAAATATCAAGTCTTGTTGATCAAAATTCATCTGAATATGAATCTGAAAAAGAAAAAGTGGAGGGGGTGTTTGTATTTATATTTTTATAGATTATGGGTAATCTACAAGTATATGTATTTTTTAATATACATATAATTATGCTTATATTTGTTTTTCAATTAGTAACATATGTATTTGTAGTATTTTATTTATTTATTAATATATGTAGTATGTATTTTGTGTTGTTCAGTCATATCAATATGTATGGAGTTTTATTTGTTGCTGTTAAGATATGAAATTGTATATGTTACTGTTAAGATATGTATTTTTCACTGTTAATTAACGTAATTGTATTTGTTACTGTTAAGACATCAGGACAGGAGTTGTATTTGTCAATATTAAGATATTTATTTGATATGCATTTATATTTTTTTGTCAGGGCAGAAGTTGTATTTGTCAATGTTAAGATATTTATTTATATGCATTTATATCTGTTTGTTCAATATTATTATGATATGTATTTTGTAAATACATATGAGTTTATTTATGTATTCTGGAACAGACATGTATTTTGAAAATACATATGCGGTGATATATGTATTTGTTGTAATGTAATATGTATGATGTTATAGGAAATATATGTATGCTATGTATTTTATATTATTTTTTGTAAGAAGAACAAGTAATGTAGATTTCAACAATTTTTTTAATCTGTAGGTGTCGCGTGATCAAATATTCATGGCAAGAGTACTTTCAAAGTTTGCACCATATATAGGATGTCACACGGTTAACGATATTAAAGAGTAATACAACCAAGTGGAAGCTTGTAAGTACTGAATATACATACAACATGTATATATTTATTACTAAATGTATTTTGCAGGGATTGTGGATTGTATATGGTGACATATGCTGAGTGCCTTACTTATGGTGAAGGTTTTCCTTATGTTGACTTTGACCTGAACGTTCTTCGCACAAGATATGTTTCACTTTTGTATTTGACAACAGTTAACTATAGGTTGACAGAGACGTCATTGAATAGTTCTTAAGTTTCACATTTTAATTTCAGATAGAATGTCGAAAGTTTTTTAGAACTTGTCAGTTATATTTTGATTATTGATGTTAAATCAAATTAATTTGGATATTTCAATTTTAGTTTACGTTTAATATCCTATTTATATTAACTGAATTTTAAAAAAGATTATTTAAAAAAAACTTAAATTCAGTTGAACTTTACAGGTCTGCATATGTATTTTTCAGTTTCTGCATATGTATTTTTCTGGTAGGCATATGTATTTTATAGGTCTGCATATGTATTCATAGGTCCTTATATGTATTTTTCATATTTTTTAGCCTTGTATGTATGTATTTTATGCAGATCTATACATATATCTTTCATAACACATATGAAAATACATTTTTTTATTAAAATCAAATACATATATATTTACATAAAATTTTTAGCAAGTACATATACGTAAATGCACATGTATTAGTTATTTATAATGTAATTATATTTTTTCTGCTTATACATTTACCCAGATATGTTTGTTATTTACATAGAATATTTAAAAATGGTCTTATTTTCTGTATTTTTTCATATTCATACAATACATTTTCAGTATTTTGATTAGCTACATGTATATGCATATAGTTGTCATTTTTGTTATAGAGACTTTGTGTCTAATATGTTTATATATACTAGTTTAGGTGTACGCGCTTTCCGTGTGTAGCTCACATTAATGAGTTCAAATATTATATTAAATAAGATATTTATTTAAATAATAAAGGTGAATGTAATAATTAAATTTAATATATTTTGAGTATGTAAAGATGGAGAATTTATTTATTAAATCTAATCTTTACCAAAAATATTTTTAAAAGACGATCAACATTCATCTACCATCTGTAAATTGCAACAAAACAATACAATAAGAGACATCAAAATAATATAATTAAATCTAACCTTTACATACAAAAATTCTTCAAAGCCGACCAACATTAATCTATCACTTGTAAACTGTAACAAAATAATACGATAAAAGTGATATCCAAACAATATAATTAAACTTAAAATTTACCACAAAAATTTCTCAAAGCTGATCGAGATTCATCTACGAACTGTAAACTACCACAAACTAACAAATTAATAGAGCTATTACGTTAATACAATTAAACCTAAACTTTGCCTAAAAAAAAATTTCAACGCTGACCCACGTTCAACTAGCATTTGTAAATAAAAATAATATAATAGTATAATAAAGATATCAAATCAATACAATTAAACCTAATCTTTACACAAGAAATTCTTCAAAGACTGCCTACATTCATCTACGACCTATAAATTATAGAAAAAATATAATAGTGATCACAGAGCTTCGATTTTGATCCAACTAATTAATTCTTGTCTGAGCAAAAATTTTGACCCTTAAGAATGATTTTGAATGAAAACAAAGAAAAAATATATATATATATATACACATATGTTAAATTCTATTATGTTGACAAAAATAGTAAAAAAGTTGAGGGTTAGAAAATCAAGCATCCGCCATCTAGACATGCAATCGAATCAAGTTAGATAAGCATTAATTATTGACATCCAATTTTTGCTCTCCGTGCTAAAAATTAACGTTTTCAGGCTTCCTGACCGTTAAAAGGGCACAAAATACAATTTTTCACATTTTTTTTTACAATTGATAATAAATTATTGGTGTTCATCCTCACTTTAGGATTTTATCAATTTTTTTAAATATTTTTTTACTCTTTATAATTTATTAATATTTTTTCTTATTTTATCAATTTATTATTTACAAACATTTACACACGTGCATGACATCACATTTTTTACATTAATAACATTTTAAATATTTTTAACATTCTTCACATTTTTTCATAGTTACAAATCAATTTCTACATTTTACAATCTGCAAAAGCTGAGTCGAATCAATTATTTCAATAAAAGTACAATAATAATTCGATGTCCTATTACATTAGTACAAATAGTGTTTGTTATATCCAATTTAACCATCCTTTCCATTAATTCATTTTTTTTTCTTGAGCTTCTAAATTAATAGTAAGCTAAATATTTTATATTTTACCATTATTTTAATTTATTACTATTTTTACCGTTCTTATTTATGTAATACCATTATTATTAATTTTAAAATAATAATATGTTATTAATAATATTTCTATTATTTTATTTATTTATTTATTTTAATTGATCGTTGTTACTTTATATATATATATATATATATATATATATATTTTAAAAGAGTCAAATTTATTGAAATAAATATGCATACATTAACTTTTTTCATAATTTTTTAATTATCATTAAGCTAACTATTAATTTAGAAGCTTAAAAGAATCAATTTTAAGATCGGAAAGGATTCAAATAATAACATGGATATGACTGATGTGAGTTTAATTAGCCAAAGAATCATCTTAAACTTTTCTTGAAAAAAGCATTTTTTTTAAGACAACAGCAAAGTCTTGTTTTCTTTATATCATGTCAAACAAAGTAGGTATCTTTTATTTATTAAATAATGCACAATTCAAAAAAAAGAATCCATAGAAATCTTGTTTTGAATATTGGTGACCTGCTTTTGCAAAGTTAAAAAATTCAAACGCTCCTAAAACGCTCCTAATTTGTACTATAATATCACAGACCATGAACTCGGAACAACACGATACAATGACTCTCACAGAGAATCCATTTTTTTCTTCTTCTTCATTCAATAGACAATCACTCTCACATATTACAAAATAGACAGAATCCATTTTTTCTTTCTTCTTCATTCAGATGACACAGACTTTAACAGAAACACCCATATCAGATTAGATTTTCCATTCTACAACAACGAAATTTTCAAACACACACGTTCACACATATCAGATCTTGGTTTTTCTTCACATAGCACATACAAATACATATCCATAACGTACAAATCTCTCAATCTCTCGTATCTCTCTTCTCTTCGCAAGCCATTCACCACCAACGACAAGCTCCGGTCACGGCAAAGACACCACAAACCTCTTCACTCCCTTCGACTGCCGCCGCTATTCCTCTCCGGTGAAGCTCCGCTGGAGCACATTTTCACTACACCGAATCAGATCCGCCACCACCATGCGTCTCCCTTCCCCGAAATAGCCGCCCGTCGCCACCCTTCGCTAAAACAGCCACCGGAAAAATCCTTAACCACTACAAACCACTAACCCTTCTTTTTCATGCATTATAAAATACTTTTCACATGTATTTACACATTCTATTTGTACATATCTTGTTTATGTTTTATAATAATATTTTATTTATTTATTTATTTAATATACATGTACTTTTACATAATTTTAAATATTTATATTCTTAAAGAATTATTTTATAATTAAATACATACTTTACATTTTTTTAATATTTATACCTCCTCCCTTATTAAAAAATTTAGTCTAGCCGGGTACCACATTTGTAGATCTTGAAGGGTGTCTAATCCCTTCCTTTTGGAATAACTTGAACCCTTACCTAAAATCATAAATTGATTTTCGCACACTAAAAATACAGGTCATGCATTTTAATAAATAAATAAAAAAAAAGGTTTTCCTCATTTTCCTTAAAATAAGGTGGCGACTCTATACAATTTTTAATTCATTTAGAGTCCATAACGTCGTGCTCGTTTCGACCTCAGGTAAAAATAGGGCATCGACATTAATCACATTCTCTCAATAAGCAAACCGATTTGTTCTCTAGTTTAACGTATCAATTCAACTTACTAAATTTGATAAATTTGGGTTGGATCTAATTAAAATTAATCTTTTAATGTGGTTCAATAAAAGTAGTGTCACACGTATTTTTGTTAATTAAGTCCACCTTGTAAATTGCTAGTTCATCTTTCTGCTACCATCTGTCTTCATTCTTCAAGATTCAAAGTCCACAAAACTCTAATTTTTTCAAGATTGGAACAATTATTAATTTCTCTATTTCCCACTCTAAGGTGGGATTCCTTTTTAGCTTTCTATAAATTGAAGAGGGTAAGAAGGAAGAAAGGACACTTTAACAAAAAAAATCCACAAAAATTACTACGATGTCAATATTTTAATAATGCTGAATAGTTAAATCAATTTAGTTATTACTAATAATTGCTTAATTTTAATTATTTCAAATCAAATTTGGTCAATTGATCATTCTACTTAAGACGAAACACTTAGTTGATCATGTAATTATTATAAAATTAATTGAAATTGTAAGTGCACTTACTAATTCATCTTTAATTTTAGTTAAATCAATATAGTTATTTCTAATTATGGCTTGGTTTGAATAATTTCAAATAAAATTGGTCAATTGATCACTCTACTCAGAACGAACACACTTAGTTGATCGTGTAATTACCACGAGATTAATTGAAACAGTAATTGAACTTACAAATACTAGTTAAATCAATTTAGTTATTACTAATATAATGACTTAATATGAATAAATAGATTATTAAGATGTTGCAAAAAATGAGTAATCTGTTGAAAATGACCAAACAGATAAAGACATCTGTTACAACAGATTAGTCATCTATTGCAACAAATTAGTAATCTATTGGAAATGACAAACAGATAAAGTCATATATTGCAACAGATTGGTCATCTGATAAAGACATTTGTTACAATAGATGGCTAATCTATTGCAACATATGTATATATCTGTTTGATAATTTTCAACAGATGACTCATCTGTTGCAACAGATTAAATCTGTTGCAATTGGTTATACACTTAAATGATCATGCAATTACTATGAGATTAATTGAAATTCTAATTATTAAATCAATTTAGCTATTAGTAATAATGGCTTAATTTGAATCATTTCAAATAAAATTAGTCAATTGATCACTCTACTCAGAATGAACACACTAAGATGACCGTGTAATTAATATGAGAATAATTGAAATCATAGTTGAACTTATCAATTCATCTTTAATTTTAGTTAAATCAATGCAGTTATTACTAATAATATCTTAATTTGAATCATTTCAAAAACAATTGGTCAATTAACACTTTACTCAAGACGAATACACTTAGATCATGTAATTACTATGAGATTAATTGAAATTGTAATTAAAATTATCAATTCATTTTTATTTTTAGTTAAATTAATTTAATTATTACTAAAATAACAACTTTCTTGCACTATTCTTAAGAAGACATACCCAGAATTCTCAACTAACTATGACAGGTACCAAAGATTTACCTCAATATTCCTTCATCCTTTAGCCTTGGATAGAAAAACATAATTGATCTTTCTTAATAAGGGTCATCAACTCCCTCTCATCTAAACCATTGCTTATCCATTATCATCTCCACTATCTTAACATAGGAAGAGGTCACTGAAGGGTTAACACATAAGGACCTAAAGCACGAAAGAATACTATACATAGTTTTAACACTTAATTGAGGCCTGAGGAATAGAATGTCAAAGGCATGGATTCATTAAAGAGATCTAAACTGAGGACATACATGATATAATGCAAACTTTACTAGCATCATGGGTTCTAAAAACTGGTCATTCTCTGAAACATGAGTTCATACTTATCATGAGCTATTCAACATAAGACTGGAGTCCATAGATTCCTGAGGGATAACTCGAATCATAGAGTGAAACAGTTACTTACTTACTAAAAGTTGAGAATGAACTTGAATACGCATGAAGTATATAAACCTTAGCCCTTAGATATCTAAAACAGGAGCTGGAAAAATAAGGGAGTATGCTGTGCAGCGTGGGTCGGATGTTATGGATCACCGAAGTGAAGCGTGCGCCGCATGCTCTATCGCATGCTACTAGGGGTGGATTAGAGTGTGTGTCGCACGCTAATCGCATGATGACACTGTTTTGAATTCCAAACATGCCCTAAATAGATTCCAAAAATTCCGAAACTCACCCAAGATGTACTATTGACTCCCTCGATCTCAAATCAACTTAAAAATTAACTATCAAAGGTTGGGAAGGTCGTAAATAAACTCTTTAAAGTTTGAGGACTTTAGAAAAGACTAAGTCCTAACACTTAGCTGAAAATTTTCTAAGTATGAGACCTCTTTTGGAATACAATTTAGTTGACTGAAACGACTAGGATTTGCGGGGTCTTACAATACACATAAATAACGGACCCTAACCCAAAAGACTACACCTAAAGTGTAAAACTCTCTGCTAATGCTTCCTTCGTAGTCTACTAATATCACATCTCTAAACTTACACCAATATCATCAACCTATAACCAATAAGCTAACTGACAAGAACATCATATACCACATAGCCTTATTCATACTCATCAATTCAAGGGTACTACTAACCACACAACACTTCATTGAATTTCGAAAATAATGAAGCCCCATATCACCTTGGGTATACCTCTATAACATATCTGGAACATTAATCTAAATGGCGAATAAATAAACTTAAGCTCTTGCATACACTGTTCAAGCCTACCAGATTACTTTCATACAACTAGCTGCACTAACCAATAAATCTTTACATCCACCTTGATGACCATCCACTGTTCAAACTTAAGGTCTAGTGCTAAGCATGATTTAACAACCCACCTTACATACAATTCTCACTTGGAAGCTATAAAATAAGACATCAAGAAATACTAGCCCACTAGAATCTCATAACAACAATAATCGATCATAATCATATGGTTTATCTTATTTGCAATCCATTAATGCATCCTCCTTCTACACATCATTACTATTTACCTATCTATACACCTAAACTTTTTTCATAGCTCTATGAGTTTCAACTAAACTCCCTCTTGCAACCTCAGGGAAGCCTAAATTAACAACACTTATCCACTAAGTACTTTCACCAATAACCTATACTTTTCTAGCACAACAAACACCATCAATAACTCTTTTCTTACTTCAAGAAAACAATAATTTACCTTAACCAATAACTTCTCCTCTACCTTCTACTAACCTAACACACAAGGATATATCACTTTATTACTAACTCAATCATATGCAAAATTCGGCCATACATATATACACAACAAATTGCCTTTACTGCCCTTTTTGTCACCATACTTCTAAACCCACACTTTCAACCAACACAAGAACAACAAGATGAACAACAAGTTGCTAGTGAGTCAAAATAGGCCTCACATAGCTTTACTAGACTTTGATTTTTATTTTGTTTTGAACAAGAAAATGAGATGAATAACAAGGCAACTATGCTAGTGAATTGAAAGAGCTCCACACGGCTTAACTAGAATTTTAGTTTCAACAATACAATGATAACAAAATTACAAAAGATAGAAACTTGACACAGAATATTCAATGATCTAAGAACATACATCTTATTCTGTCTTAACTGAACGACTCATAAGAATGAGGGCATAACTTTAAACTTGAGAGACTTATAACACACTAGAAGGCTCCTCTCAAGCCACTTCATGAGACTTTTGAAATTTTTTGCTAGCAAGTCTGAGAGCATTATCAGGGGAGAAAATTAGAACTTGCCGAATCATGCTACCTCAAGAATAATACATAGATAGGGAAGTATAGATTTTCATTATGGATTCTGAGGAGAACTCAGAAAGAACATCTGACTTGGGCTTAGTGCATGACTTTTATGAACATGAATAAAGCACTTCAATCTTTGGAACTCAAAAGCATTGATGGGATACTTTCTAGATCGCTTACAATCCCATAACTATCTATGGAGATTGTCTGAGAAAGCACTATTTGTAAAGATTTAAGCTTGACTATTTTTGATATCTTAAAAATAAGATGGAGATGGTCTGAATAGGGTAAGATAAGGATCTGTGTAAGTTTTTTAGAGAACCTTTCTATAGCACGATCTGAGACTTCAAAGAAGGGAAATATTTCATAAATGCCTTGTAGACTCTCGAATAAAAGTACAAACGTCTACTGTTCTGCAAGACTTTACTAGACACGACTTTATAGACACCCTAGGACTCTTGAACTCTGTTCTCTGATACCAAATTTGCAACGCCCAAAAAATCTTTCTCAAGATGTCACACGGTGCTTAGGACCACAAGTGATACCAAGCTAACCCTTATACTGGCATAACTCATAAGCAACTGATTAAAAAACATAAATCTAAAGAAAAATATGGAAAAATAAATCTTTTCTGAACTTGATCAATACAAAGCTACATTAAGATGAATACAACTCTTGCTTATACAAAACAAAACTGAAAACTGAAGTTTACATAACTGACTCTGACTGACATCTGTGAAGCCGCTACTATACTGACTATAGATAGCTAGGACGAAACCCCAACTACCACTAATCAATACATATAAGTAAGGAAGTAAAGAACATAAATAAATCTAATAAAGTCCCCGAAGTAGGACTCATCATCTCGCTGGCTGGAATCTACAACTGTCTGAGTTTGAAGGTGCATACTAAAACTTGTACCTATATTATGAGACAATGTAGCACGTAGACGTATATATAGATTAGTACTTTGAGGATGTACTGAGTATATGGGGATGCAATGCATAAATAAAATATTATCTCATCATCATAATTTATAAAATAATGCATGCTAAATGTAAATGACTCACATAGCTTGAGTAATCTGAAACCTGAATATATAAATCATGAATAGTAAAGAAGGTAGTATAAGTCTCGTGAGTCATTACACTTAGTTCTAAAATCTGTAATCTATTTTTGTTCTTAAAAAATTTAGGCTAAATGAAATCTGAAACTCATTCTGCATAATAAATACTTTATCTCAAGACTTTAAATCAGAAAGTTATTTTAAGAGTGGGGAAAATCTATTTGGGAGGTTCTTCTAACCGGCATGTACACCATGTGAGCATCCATAGTGTCCCATGACTCGCCCCCGTAAGGTTGGGTTGTTCTACCCTTGCTATCAGAATAGAACAATCTATTTTAGTGATCATTATCTCAGTCATTCATGTATAGTGGGAATCAATATCTCAACCTATGGTGTCACGTAGTTCTGGGGTATGAAACCGTAGTAACGTACCCAACTCGGTGCTAAATACTACTCCCAATTTAATGCTCAAAATCTCAAGAAAATCTACCTTTAAAATAATCTCATGGTTTATAATGAAACCAACAAAAGGGTATGTAATCTCAATATGAAAGGGCATTTCAATTTCATAATGACCAAAAGGTCAAATCTTTTCTCAATAATCTTTCTCAATAAACATAGGGTGCTTATATCACAACAATTCTCAAAAATAACAATCTCAAATAGGGCTTAGTGACCCATGTATTGATATCATAATAAAACATCTAAAGATGCATGCTTGATAACATAATCATTCATAAATCATATAAAAATCTGGAAATTTCAGCAATGCTCATGAAAATATAAACAAACTCATAAAATTTATCTTCAACAGCTCTCAAAACTCATAATATTGTAAATAGTGATAATGGGTATGAATCCCAATTTAGAACTCATATATAAGCATTCAAAATCATAGAAAAACATCTAACTCAATGTGCTCCTTGAAAATACTTCAACACCATCAAAATAATAAGATCAAAAATCTCAATATCATACTTAAACTCACTTTCAAAAATCTGAAAAATTACGTTACGCGCATAAATACATGAAAATAGTCATGCAATTCAATATTCAATCACTTGTAAACTCATAATCTTCAAACAATATAAATTGGGTATAAACCCTAACTTCAATTTCATGGAAAATCACATAAAATTTAGTAATTTATAATTTAAAACAAGTTTTAGGCACAAGAACGAAAGGAGTGTCCTTGTTAAAACCCCACATACCTTAATTGATGATCTTAGATGAGAAAGCTTGAATCTTGGATTCCTATGATGCTTTGAATGTGTAAGCTTGAAACTTTTGAATCTCTAATGGTGTTCTTGAAGCTTCTTCTTGAAGTTCTTGAATGAGGAGACATAGATTCTTGACTATCTTGAAGAAATTTTGATGGAGTTTCTTAGTATTCATGAGGGGGCTAGGGCTTTCTTTGGAGAGAAAAGGCTAAATAATGATGTAAATAACGTTTTGGGGCTTTAATTATCTGTTATGGACGAGTTTGGGGTGAAGGAAAGGACCTTTTTGCCCTTAAAAATGCAAAAACAGCACCTGAAAATTGGGTGCGTGCGATAGAGCGTGCATCGCACGCTAATCGCGTGCAGCTACTGCCTCACTCACTAAAATGGCCATAACTTTTTGTTCGGGTATCGGATTTTGGTGAAATTAGTATCGTTGGAAATATAATTAAATCATCTACAATTTGTGGGTCTTGAGATAAAAAAATTCATGTATATAAAGAGTTATACACGTTTGAAGTGGACCCTTGTAGAATCGAATGTTGAATTTTGGATGAATCAAATGATCTTAGCTTAACTTGGCTCTAAATGATTTCTATGAACATTTTTAACCTAAAAAAAAATTAAACATGAGGATAAAGATCATGAAACTTGTATTCACATAAGAATCTCTTGGAATATAGCTTAGACGTGTAGGAACGACGGTTAGAATTCTAGCACGAAAATATGGGGTATTACACTTAGTCCTTCAGGACAACACAATACATTAGTATAGTGGATCTATCTATCCAGCGTTAGTACCCGTGGCACGATACTAACACCCTTCCAACTGGGGTTACATGTTGGACCCCGATTAGCTTAGATTGGGGTATGTCAGTTAGATGATACCTCCCACAGTCTCAGCTACAATCTCAGTCTGGCAGTCGACCAGTTATTTAGTTTCAGTTGTTTGAACATACAATACAGACACCAGTGATTCAGTTATCATATTTTAATATTTATAGATTATATTCAGTCCTTGTTATATGCTTGGTCATGCATCCCCAGTATATACAGATTCCATGCATCTCCAGTATTTATAGTTTTCATGCATCTTCAGTAACTATAGACTTCACAAATTCTCAGTATGTACAAATAGCATACACTCTATTCAGCACCTTGTGTTATATATATACATATTCAGATGATTATTTAATCATGTTCATGAAACCATGCATATCAGCCTAGTTCATTCAGTATACCAGTACATTCAAAGTACTTATCGCATACTCTTTTTTTGCGCTATGATGTATCATATCATAGGTTCGGACGTCCAGTTCTCGGATCGCGCCTAGACTCATCAGACTATAAGTTGTAGCAATGATAAGTCATCATATTTTGAGGACAGACTATCTTACTTCATGTTTCTAGTTCAATAGTTAGTTGCAGTTAGTTGGGGACTATCCCATCAACTCACATCTAGTCAGTTTAGAGGCTTTCAGACACTACAGTCAGTTATTTAGTATTCAAGCTTCAGTTGACATTGTTAGACTATTTTATTAGTTGGTTTACGAATTTTAGCAGCTTTTATTATTTAAAACCTTATGGCTTATCAGTTGTTCTTCCACATTTATTATTATATTATTTAGTGCTCACAATAGGTACCAGCTCATGGGTTAGCCTATTATAACACCCCAAAATCAGATCCCGAGACATCACACGGTGCTTAGGATCACAAGTGACCCCAAGCTAACCCTTCTACTGGCATAACTCATAAGCAACTGAATAAAAAGTACAAACCTATACAAATCTGCGGAAAATAACTCTTTTTTGAATCTGATCGATACAAAAAGTAAATTTACAAGATTACAATTCTGCCTTTACAACCAAAACTGAAACGGAATACATCAACTTCTACTGACTGTCCATGAAGCCTCTACTAGTACTGACTGTAGGTAGCCGGGTCATGACTCTCGACTACCCTAACTCAATACGACTGAATAAAGAAAATACAACATTATAAGCTCTGCATAACTGACCCAAGCCCTTGAATCAAAAGGACTCATCACCTGCTGAATGGATACCACGAATTGACTGGATCTGAAGGTGCAACTATACCTTGTACCTATATTCCAAGAAAATGTAGCCCACATATAATTGTGTGGGTTAGTACCATGGAAACGTACCGAGCATATGGGGGTGCAATGCATATATAAAATAATATCATAATGTCATCACATTTTATAAATTTATGCATGCTGATATAAATGACCCACTTAGCTCGAATAAAATCATCATAATCATAAGAGAGTGAGATGTATCAGGTAAAAAATGTGAGTCATCATAATAAATCTCAATTCACTTCATCTCGATTTCAAATCATCAAAGCAATCAAATCTCATAACAATTCTCTTTAGAATATATTCTTTCAATCTTTTGAAAACAACAACTTTCTCAAAATCAGTCTTTCAAGAGAATATATTTTCATCTTAGATAGAAGAGTACACACACACATTGGGAGTCTCTTACAACCAACATAAACTATGTGAGCTATATGGAGTCCAACATTCTACCCATGTTGGGGAGAGCCGCCCTATTCTTTGCCATCGGAGTAGGACCTTAAATCATCAATCCAAACACTAGTGATCACTATAAATCAGCCTCAGGCTCACATCCTACGGGGGCACGTAGTTTTAAGGAAGTACCAAAAGAGGTATACCTTCCGCTCAGTGCTAAAGACTAATCCCGGGCTTAGCTCAGATCTTTTCAAAAGAAAATCCACTAATAAACAGTTCAACAATTCACAACGGGATCCATCATGCTACCCTTTTCATAATAATCAATAAAAGTGGATTTCTTTTTTCATTCCGGGTTCAAAAACAACCCCTTTTTACGATCGAAAGGTCAAAGCTTCTTCATCATTTCAACTCATTCAATGTTCAAGGTAGCTATAACATATGATTTCTCAAGATCGACAATCTCAAAATAGAGTTCAAAATCCATGTCTCAACATCACGTGAAAATTTATCAAGATTCAAGCTTTTCATCATAACATATATGGATTCCTTCAAAATTTGGAAAATTTAGTTAGAAGGCACAAAATATCATCATTCTTATATAATTTCACTTCTAAAATATCAAAAACATCATAATCTCATGATAATCAATATAGGATATAAATTCATGCTTCAAAATCATAGTAAAACATATAAAATCCATAACTTCGTAAAAGAAAGTATTTTTGGGCACAAGAACGAAAGGGTGTTCTTGTTGAAAAACCCCACATACCTCAAACTTGAAGCTTTGAATGACTTTCCGAATGACATAATGCTATTCTCAAACTTTTGAATGTCCCTCGTAGCCTTCGTAACGGGGATTCCGAATATGTAAAAATTATTGAAAACTTACGGTTGAATTTTGAGATATTTGGATTTTTAGGTTGAAACCCTAATGAGTGTTCTTGGTGATTTTGAGAGAAAGTAATCATATTTTGGTATTATGGGAGTTTAATCCCGTGTTATTGGACTATATATAGGTGGGAAAGTTACCCAAATAACCTTCTGGATGCGTAAACTGAAAGCTGGAAGTCGCAGGGGTGGAATATACCATGCGTCGCATGGTTTAGTGCACAACAATGAAGTATGTGTCGCATGCTTTATCCCTCCGCAGAGAAGTATATGCTTATCGCATGATCTTACTGCCTCACGCAAATAATTATAACTTTTCGCTCGTGTATCAATTTTTTGTGAAATTGGTATCGTTGGAAAGCTAATTCAATTATATACAATTTGATAGGTCTTGGGATAAGAAATTCCATGTATATTAAGAGATATACACGTTTGAAGTAGATCCTTGTAGAATCGAATGTCAAACTTTGGACGAATAAATTGATCTTAGCTCAACTTTGTGCTAGGTCATTGTTATGAACATTTTTCACCTCTAAACTACTCCATAGACTAGGATAATGATCATGAAACTTATACCCGCATGATAATCACTTGGATTGGAGTTTATATGCGTAGAAACGACGGTTAGAATTCTAGCATGAAAATACGGGGAATTACATTATCTCTTCCTTGGGAATATTCGTCCTCGAATGTGAATAATTAAGCTGAAACACAGAGGAATCTTGGTCTTTGAGCTATCATGTACAACTGACATAAACTGAATCACTGAATCTCAAACATAATGAGCCACTGAACTGATCTGCAAGTGCATGAATTCTCATGAAAATAGCTATATGGCTAGGATAGAAATGAGAGTGTTAACTTATGAGTAACCATTACTTTGTGCTGGATTTGAGCTCATGAGAAAATATGAGAGGTTTATGACATGAAAACTCGGGGCATCACAACATCCCCCTCTTGGGATCGTTCGTCCCCGAATGATAATAATTTGGTAAAAATACTAGGAAGAGACTGAGATACTGCATAGGATACTTACGAACTGAATCATGACTTAATATCTGAAACTGAAACTGATGCATAAACTAAGATGAATTCATAATTTACATGAATGCAAACACATTACTTCTTGGAATGGATATACTCAGGAAACTTCAAGTAGTAAGACTAGAATAAATCAAAAAAATGGAAAACTATAGAAATTTATCTATCTGATTGTTAAACTGGACTGCTGTCTACACAGACTGATTCATACTAAATGCTCACACCCAAATAGGGTATTTCTTCAATACCCTTTTAGGAAGTACTGACGATATTAGGAAGCAAAGAACTATTAGCATGCTTTCAACAAGACATCTGAATAAGAGATTACAATATTGCTACAACTCTATAGCTTGGAACATAGATATCTAGATTATAAGTATGCTAGAATTTCTAGGCCTTAGGCAATGCAACTTCTTACTTTCAAGCTTAGCATCACTTCTCAAATGCTCTCTCAACTATACTGTTCCCCTTAAATACCATACTCATTTGATTCAACTTATGATTCTTATATTGGCACTGCAAAATCTTCTACTAAGGTCTAAACTAAACTAAGTCCTCTCACCATGATCAAGCCTAACTCTAAATCACAAGATACAACATTCCACACTACTTCAATGACAAACTCGAAACACTTACTATTGATTCACTAGCGCATATTGCATCCATCCACTTAAACCCAACATGACATTCAAGCCTAACATTAAAAACACGTATGAATTTCAAGGCAAAATCGCATAAAGGCATACTTCGCATATTCTCTAAACGTTTATCAATAACAACTTTCTTGCACTGTTCTTAAGAACATACACACAAATTTTAACTAATCATGACATGTATCAAAGACTTGGCCTCAATCTTACTTCAGACTTTAGCCTTAGATAGAAAAGCACAAATAATCTTTCCTAATGAGGGTCATAAACTCTCTCTCATCTAAACCATTGCTTATCCACTATCATCGCCACTATCTTAACATAGGAAGAGGTCACCAAAGGGCTAACACATAAGAACCTGAAGGAAGAAAGACTGCAATACGTAACTTTAACACTTATCTGAGGCCTGAAGAATAGAATGTCAAAGTCATGGATTAATTAAAGAAATCTAAGCTGAGGACATACATGATATAATGCGAACTTCACTAGTATTACGACTTTTAAAAACTGGTCATACTCTGAAACATGAGTAAAGCGGTTACTTACTTAATAAAAGTTGAGAATGAGCTTGAATATGCATGAAGTATATAAGCATTGACCCTTAAATACAATGAAACAAGAGCAGGAGAAAAAAGAAAGAAAGCGTGCAGTTGAGCGTGCATCGCATGCTATAGAGCACCGGAATGGAGCATGCGTCACATGTATATCGCATGATGCCATTGGTTTGGCATCCAAACATGCCCTAAACGTGGCCCGAAAAATTTGAAACTCACCCAAGATGTACCATTGACTCCCCCGATCATGAATCAACTTGAAAATTAACTTTCGAAGGTCGGGAAGGTCATGAATAAAATCTTCAAAGTTTGAACGCTTTGGAAAAGATTAATTCTTGGCACTTAGCTGAAAATTTCTAAGTTTTGGGACCTATTTTGTCATGCAATAAGGAACTAAAATGACCTAGAATCTTAAAGGTTCTTATATTATCTCCCCCTTAGATTAAAGCCATCTTCTAAACTTATGGATCTATCTCACATTCCTAGGAGTGAGTTGGAATATCTTCGCTCTAACGGTCCACACTTAAATGCTACACTCGCACGCATAAGCTATATTTCGAAATTACTGACTTCATTCTTGAACAACCCCCTTTTCATATATCATCCTTAACTTGGCTATCCAGAGTACCATGTACTAGACACTATGCCTCTTCCACTTAAAACTCAAGGGTACTACTAACCACATACAATACTTAATAAACTTAGAAAATAATGCAACCTCATATCACCTTGGGCACACCTCTATCTTATATCTACAACATCATACTTAATCTCAAATCAATAAACTTAAATTCTTGCATTCACCATTTCAAGCCTATTAGTTCGTCTCCATATAACTAGCATCACTAACTAAGCAATCGTTATCCCCTCCTTGCTCATCATCTACTATTCAAACTTCGTGTCTGGTTCTAACTATGATGAATATCACAACCTCATATACTATTGTCACTTAGAAACTATAAAATAATACATCAAGAAACACTAGTCCACTAAAGCCTCATTATAACAATAATTGAGCAAAAATATATGGCCTATCTTATTTATATCTACTAATGCATCCTCCTTCTACACATCATTATTATTAACCTCTCTATAGACCTAAACTTCTCTCATAGCTCTATAAATTTCAGCTAAACTCTTTTTTGTAACCTCAAGGAAACCTCACTCAACCACCAAATACTTTCATCAATAACCTATACTTTTCTAACAACACAAATACCATCAATAACTCTTTCCTTACCCCAAGCAAACAACAATCCACCTTAACTAATAACTCCTTCTCTACCCTTCACTAAACTAACAAACAAGGGTATATCACTTCATTACTAATTCAATCATAAGGAAAAAAAAATTCAGCTATACATATTCAATAAATCGCCCTTACCATAATTCTTGTCACTACACTTCTAAACCCACACTTTCAACTAACACAAGAACAACAAGATAAACAACAAGTTGCTAGTGAATCGAAATAGGCCTCACACAGCTTCACTAGACTTTGGTTTTGTATTTTGAACGTGAAAATGAGATAAATAACAAAGAAACTATGCTAGTGAATCGAAAGAGCCCCACAGGGCTTCACTAGACTTTGATTTTGTGTTTTGAACAAGAAAATTAGATGAATAACGAACAAACTATGCTAGTGAATCGAAATAGGACCCACATGGCTTCACTAGACTTTGAGTTTCAAAAACACCTTGATAACAAGATTACATATTACAAGCTATAGAAACTTGACACACAATATTCAATGATCTAAGAATACACCTCGCTCTGTCTTAATTGAATAACTCATAAGAACGAGGGCATAACTTAAATTTAAGGGACTTATCACACACTAGAAGGCTCCTCTCAAGCCACTTTTTGAAACTTCTACTAGCAATTTATAAGAGCATTATCTGGGGAGGAAATTGGAACTTGTCGAACATGTTACCTCAAGAATAGTACATAGATAGAGAAGTATAGATTATCATTTTGGATTCTGAGGAGAAATTTAAAAGCATATCTAACTCGGGCTTAGTGCACGATTTCTACAGGCCTGATAAAACACTTCAGTTTTTGAAACTCAAAAGTACGGATAGGATACTTTTCTAGTTCTCTTGCAATTCCATAACTATCTATGGAGAATTAAGCTTAATTGTTTCTGATGCCTTAGAAATATGACAGAGATGGCCTGAATAGAGTAAGATGAGAATCTGTATAAGTTTCTTGGAGAACCTTTCTACAACACGATTTAAGACATGAAAGAATAGAGACATTTCCTAAATACCTTGTAACCTCTCAAAGAAAAGTACAGACGTCTTCGTACCATTCCACAAGACTCTACTAGACACGGCTTCATAGACACCCTAGGAAACTTGAACTCTGTGCTCTGATACCAAGTTTGTAACGCCCCAAAATCAGGTCCCGAGACGTCACACGGTGCTTAGGATCACAAGTGACCCCAAGCTAACCCTTCTACTGGCATAACTCATAAGCAACTGAATAAAAGGTACAAACCTATACAAATCTGCGAAAAATAACTCTTTTCTGAATCTGATCGATACAAAAAGTAAATTTACAAGATTATAATTCTGCCTTTACAATCAAAACTGAAATAAAATACATCAACTTCTACTGACTGTCTATGAAACCTCTACTAGTACTGACTGTAGGTAGCCGGGTCATGACTCCCGGCTACCCCAACTCAATACGAATGAATAAAGAAAATACAACATTATAAACTCTGCATAACTGACCCAAGCCCTTGAATCAAAAAAACTCATCACCTGCTGACTGGATACCACGAACTGGCTGGATCTGAAGGTGCAACTATATCTTGTACCTACATTCCAAGAAAATATAGCCCACATACGAATATGTGGGTCAGTACCATGGAAACGTATCGAGCATATGGGGGTGCAATGCATATATAAAATAATATCATAATATATCATATTTTATAAATTTATGCATGCTGATATAAATGACTCACTTAGCTCGAATAAAATCATCATAATCATAAGAGAGTGAGATGTATCAGGTAAAACATGTGAGTCATCATAATAAATCTCAATTCACTTCGTCTCGATTTCAAATCATCAAAGCAATCAAATCTCATAACAATTCTTTTTAGAATATATCCTTTTAATCTTTCGAAAACAACAACTTTTTCAAAATCAGTCTTTCAAGCAAATATATTTTCATCTTAGATAGAAGAGTACACACACACACATTGGGAGTCTCTTACAACCGACATAAACCATTTGAGCTACATGGAGTCCAATGTTCTACCCACGTTGGGGAGAGTCGACCTATTTCTTTTCATCAGAGTAGGACCTTAAATCATCAATCCAAACACTAGTGATTACTATATAAATCAGCCTCAGGCTCACATCCTACGGGGGCACGTAGTTTTAGGAAAAAACCAAAATACCTATACCTCCCGCTCGGTGCTAAAGACTACTCCCGAACTTAGCTCAGATCTTTTCAAAAGAAAATCCACTAATAAATAGTTCAACAATTCACAACGGGAGCCATCATGCTACCCTTTTCATAATAATCAATAAAAGTGGATTTCTTTTCTCATCTCGGGTTTAAAAACAACCCCTTTTTACGATCGAAAGGTCAAAGCTTCTTCATCATTTCAACTCATTCAATATTCAAGGTAGCTATAACATATGATTTCTCAAGAACGACAATCTCAAAATAGAGTTCAAAATCAATGTCTCAACATCACGTGAAAATTTATCAAGATTCAATCTTTTCATCATAACATATATGAGTTCCTTCAAAATCTGGAAAATTTAGCTATAAGGCACAAAATATCATCACTCTCATATAATTTCACTTTTAAAATATCAAAAACATCATAATCTCATGATAATCAATATAGGATATAAATTCATGCTTCAAAATCATAGTAAAACATATAAAATCCCTAACTTCATAAAAGAAAGTATTTTTAGGCACAAGAACGAAAGGGTGTTCTTGTTGAAAAACCCTACATACCTCAAACTTGAAGCTTTGAATGACTTTTTGAATGACGTAATGCTATTCTCAAACTTCTGAATGTCCCTCGTAGTCTTCGTAACGGGGATTCCTAATATGTAAAAATTATTGAAAACTTAAGGTCGAATCTTGAGATATTTGGATTTTTAGGTTGAAACCCTAATGAGTGTTCTTGGTGATTTGAGAGAAAGTAATCATATTTTGGTGTTATGGGAGTTTAATCCCGTGTTATTGGACTATATATAGGTGGGAAAGTTACCCAAATAACCTTCTGGACGCATAAACTGAAAGTTAGAAGTCGCAGGGGTGGAATATACCATGCGTCGCATGGTTTAGTGCACAGCAATGAAGCATGCATTGCATGCTTTATCCCTCCACAGAGAAGCATGCTTCGCATGATCTTATTACCTCATGAAAATAATCATAACTTTTCGCTCGGGTATTGAATTTTTGCGAAATTGGTATCATTGGAAAGATAATTCAATTATCTATAATTTGATAGGTCTTGGGATAAAAAATTCCATGTATATTAAGAGATATATATGTTTAAAGTATACCCTTGTAGAATCGAATGTCAAACTTTGGATGAATCAATTGATCTTAGCTCAACTTTGTTCTAGGTCATTGCTATGAACATTTTTTACCTCTAAACTACTCCATAGACTAGGATAATGATCATTAAACTTATACTCGCATGAGAATCACTTGGATTGGAGTTTAGACGCGTAGAAATGATGGTTAGAATTCTAGCACGAATATACGGGGTATTACACTTATGGTCCCTCGGGGCTGTAAGCACCGTGTGATGCCCTAGGTGTACTCTCGAGGCATTATAGTTAACCAGTGTTGAGGATCCTTGGCAGAGGTATGAACTTGTGGTTGAAGTAGAGTAACTACAAGCAGGAGGAGCCCAGAGTTAGGTTAAAGTTCAAGTATGTAATCAAGAGGTTGATTATAGTAAACTTTTGAGAGCTTGTGAGGGCAAGTCATGTTTTTTTCTCACTTGAGAAACGGGGTTTCCACGTTAAATCTTTTATTCTTTAAGTTTCTTACATTGCTTGTGCTCAAGGTTAAATTAATGATGTATTGCTTGTTACTAATTTTGAGAAAGTTGGTCCCTCACAGTGTGGTGCAACCTCCATGGTTCTAAAATGTCTTCTCTAGTGCCTACACAACTGTCGCTGAATCCAGGAGAATCTTAGTGTTGGGATCACGACCCTTAATGAAAGTATGTACCAACACATTATTAGTCTGATGATGGTGGGGGAAAATTCTGAGCATAGCCTTGAATATTTCCCAAGCTTAGTAAAGATTCTCCCCATCTTTCTGCCTGAAACTCAAAATTTCACTTCTCAAACTTGTTGTTTTCTCGGATGGAAAGAATTGAATATGGAACTTTTGAGCTATATTACATGACCTAAACTCGGACCTAGTCATAATGGGCATCTCGAGACCAACAAGAACCAAAGATCGCCCTATTAACCTAACCCAACCATCACATCATTCCACAAGTATCAAATGAACTCCGAAGATATAACAAGATAGAGAAAACAAGACTAATAATCATAACTTAATAAGTGTCTAATGAATTCATTAATGTCACATACTAATCCTATATACCTAAGTCCACAGTCATCCATAAAGCCTCTATAAATCTAATATCTTTAATATATCGAGATATGCCCCCGATAATAGCCAAAACCAAGTCTAAAACAAGTCTGTAACATAAGATAAAAATACCATAAAATGTGTGCCTTCCAAAGTATGGAAGCTCACCACTTCACCATCAACACATGAACTGCTTGAACCCATGGTCACTACGCAGAAAGAGAAGAAGAAGCTCTAGCCCCTGTATCATATGGGGATACGGAGTTCGAAGATAGTTAGCAGTTGGAGCGCTAGCATGTGACTCAAGGATAAGGATAAAATATTATCATTATTCAAAAACCAAGTCAGACTATCATATGCAACCATATCTATATACATAGGCATATATGTATATATATATATATATATATATCAAGTGTCGAAAAAGGGAACAAGGCCTTAACATGCATTTCAAAACACCCAATTATGATACATGAGGTGGGGGACTCTAACCTCCCAGTTGCGTGGGTTAGGAAGTTTGAACTTCCCAGTTATTTTGAGCAAGAGGACTCTGTCATCAAGCTGTCTTATTAAGAAAGTGGACTCTTACAACAAGCCGTTTCATTAGGCAAGTGGACTCTAACCATAAGATATCCTTTTAAGCAAGTAGACTCTAACGACAAGCCATCGTGTCCATTACTAATCAACATTGGGACTCTAACCCTTTTTCTATGTATTCATATCCACTCAGTTCAACATTTAAGAACTCTAACCCGTATAGCCATCAAGGCTACAATTCAGCACCATACATGACCACAAGGACTTTATGAACTATTAATCAACCAATCACTTTAATAGGCCAATGCCTTAGTTCTAATTACTATTCAATTAAAATTTTGGTCATCAATATATTTACCGAACCATTCATTCCTCATTAGCATCCTCACACCAAGATTTAGTTCAAGCACAATTCAATTTCCTGTTTAGGGATTCAAACCCTTTTAACCAACCAAACCACCAAGGTTACCAATTAACTCATTGCATGGCTAATAAGGCCTTTAAAAAATAATTCAGCAATTATTCTTGCTTATAAAGACATTTTCTTAGTTCATAACACTATTGACATGCGACTAATTATTTTTTTTAGATATTTTCACAAACACCTTGAGGGCATACCTTTACCATGACCAAAACTAAAGTGAAAACCATCAAGATTAGGGTTATTCATGACCCATTTATTAGACTATAATCAACAAGAATCCACATATGTAAACCATTACCAAAACCATGTATAAACACAAGTTAAACCAAGAGTAAGCATCATTCAACCATATGCAACAAAACCCTCAATTTTTGGTTTTCAAACCACCATTTAAGAATCATAATATTACTATAAAAATATGATATTTGATAAATAATAATGAGGGGAGAGTTACATGCCTTAAACACAAAGATTTAGGGAGATATTCTTGGTCTTCAAGCCCCTAGATGGCCTTCTTGATGAACCCTAGCCCCAATCTTGTTAAAGAAGTCTTTGGAGAGTGTTTTGGAATGTTTTGATCTTGTCCAAGTGAAGAATGAAGGTCCAAACAATGTTATAAGTTGTACATAATAAGGTTTAGGGGTGGAAAATATCTAAAATGTCCTCAGCTTAAAAGCTGAAAAACATACGTAGGAGGGTACAACTCACCCCCTTGAATCGTATCCTAGGGTACGAGTGGTACCGTTACTCGTAACCTAAACTTCCCCTTAGACCCCATACTGATCAACATATGACCAATCATGACCAAGTCGTATCTTAATATATGAGTAGTACCCATTTTAGTCATACCTTGCTTAGAATCATCTAGACCATACTTAAGACACCATACGGCTTGGCAACATACCACTCATACACTATCATACGATTGTTATGATACTTAGTTGTACCTAGGAAAGAAACCAATCTAATTATATTGCCCAACATACAAGAGAGGGGCCCTAACCCATACCCAAACATATGAGTAGTACCTTCTAGTCGTATGTTGTCCAGAATCTCCAACTAGGTAAATATTCTAAGGGACCAAATCTAAGGTGTTTCACCAGATCATCCCAGGAAGTGATGGATTTTGGTAGTTTATCATTTAACCACCTTTTTGCTTCCCCCAATAGAGAAAAAGGAAAGGGAAATTCAGCATGACGTAATCGGTAGATACCCAATAGGAATGTAGGTATCATTGATCCCAAGGAAGTTTTGTATATGTTGTTGTGGGCCCTCATGAGATAAACTTGTAAACTTCCCACTCGTGTGCAAGAGTTGCTCCATATTCTGCTTCATTTCAAACCGACCACCGACAGTTGGCTTGCGAATACTATTAGTAGCATTGTTCGTAAGTAAGATCACCACTTCACAAATGGGTCTAGCTTCTGTTCTGTTTGCAGGAGCAGCTGAAGCCACCGAAGTTGGAGCGGATGGAGTAATAGGAACAGGATTCATCCAATCTCCCATTTGAACTTGCTGAATTGGGTATTGAAGTGTTCCCGCCCTTCGCCTTTGATAAAATATCCATTCAGGTTCCGAATAAGGCTCAACAAATTCTTTTTCTCTCGCCAGTCCAATATGTTGATTTTTCTGCAAAAGTCAGACACTAAAATCAAGTTGTTACCACTTAAATTTATTATCAAAAGCAAAAATTTAAAAAATTACTTATTATTTGAGTCCCCGACAATAGTGCCAAATAACTTTTTGCGGTCTATCACACACGTGATCGTACAAGTAATATAGTGACTTAAAAGAATCAGATGTCAAACCTACGAGGACTACTTAATTAGAAATTTACTTAATTTAAGTTTCAATAATATTTATATTTAAGTGATTCATAGTATCAAAGTGGTTGTAACAATTTTGTAAATAATTAACTAATAAATAAATAACAAAGTGTGTCAATGGCAACATAAATAAGGTCGTACACAATACAAGCGAGAATTCCAGGGTTGAGGCACTCTTAACAATCTTATAAATTTCCATCCTTATAGTGGTTGTGTTGATTGTCAGATTGTTGATTCGAAGGATTTAGATTATGATCATGGTCTTTCGAACGTCTAATCTTCTACCTAAAAGGACATTGCAGCTACATCGTGGAGCGGGGATGTAATAATTCACGTAGATGCATTAAGCTATCTTTTTGCATTTGAACCAAACAAGGCTACTAGATATATTCCTATCCTAGCCGCTACTTCAAATCATTTGTTCTATAGAGGAATAAGACCTTGCTTCTTAGACTCTTCTATCTATCCTAATGGTTCTCCTTTCGGGTTCACAAAATGATTGTGGATGTATTTTAATGGTGGTCATTCATCAGAATTGTAAAAAAAAAAAGAATAAGAACAACTCATGCGATAAATCAATATTAACCACTCTAAGAATATCAAAATATAATTATGTGTTCAGCCTCAAACCTAGAATAAGGATGTTTAGCCACTTATGTTCGGAATTAACATCAAATAAATATAATTAATCATACCAAAATCAATGTTGAAAAATGAAAAATGAAAGAGCCCTAATAAAACTCTTGTAAGTGTTTTTGCCCTAGCTATCTGTATGCCAAAACTCCTCCCAAGTTGTATTAAGTGTCCCTTTCATAGTAGGGCTTGATGCACGAAAATAAACCTTCACCATGTCACGGACCTTATCGCATAGACTAAGGTCCGTGACATACCAGTATTGCGGATGCATACTGGAAATTGTCATCCGAAATTTACCAGCCTCCGTGCCACGGAGATTATCGCGGACACCAAGGTCCGTGGCACGGGGCTATCGTGGACCTTCACTGGAATTTGCCAACTGATTTTAATTCATTGTGCCACGGAGCCTAATGCAGAGGCTATGGTCCGTGGCACGGAGGCTTGTCATTTTCTTCCTTTCCAGTTCCTTGCATATTTTCTTGCTTTCATACTTTGTTCCATGCTTTCCGAACCTTTTTAGAGTGTCTTCATGCTCAGCATGTAACTCCAAATGCTTCCATGATCCAATAGCTCCATTAATGCATCAAAGCACGTACAATTGCACCACGATCAAGCCCTACAACACTAATCATGCCCATTAGCTCGAGAATATGATTTTAGCTCAAACACAACACAGTTTACAAGTACAAATATGGGTAAATATTGGCACTTGGACGTATAAATACATCCAAGATCAAAGGAAACACAGATATGTCAAGCTTTTGCTACAATAATACATTTACTGTGTTATCCATTTGCTGCCTATTCCTGCCTTTTCAAGCTTCAGCATGTTATTGAAGAATGGACATCACTTTCCGTTTCTCTTAGTCGAGCATCTGAAAATGGTCATCCTACTATTTTTGAGGACCTGTTCTCAATGCGTTCTTCATATTTCAATGAAGCATGACCAATGGTGATCCTGTCCCGGAACCTCAGTCAAGCGTAAACGGTCAGGATATCAATGTTCTTTTATTGTTCAGAGAAGCCATGATATGTGTCGAAGGACAAGCTTCTTTGATAGCAAAATCTGAAGCTAAAGAGAGTGAAAGTTGGAGATCCAACAATATCAGAAGCGGCTTGGAATTTGCTTCCGGGTAAGCAACTAAATTTTGCAAAATTTCCACTTGAGCAGTTACCTATCTTACTCTTGAGATCAATCGGTGGTGTAGAATATTTAATACAAAAGCAAAAGCCTCCTGACAAGTCAAAAATATTGAATCGTTTTATTGAAATTTAAGTAAAGGTTGGATCAACAACATGCCATTTACTTTTTCATCTATATCATTCTGGTCCTATTTTGGAATTGCTGTTTGATTAATAACATTAGCACTTGAAATTTCATAAGAAGTGCGCTGCTGCAATTGTAAGCTCTACAGGTAGAATGATTTGGTTGAAGTACGGAAATGCTTCATAAAGGATATTTGGAGTTTTCACAACCTTATTTTGATTGGAAATTCTAGTTGCCTTTGCCTTCATCAATATGTTGAAGTAAATGACCAAGGGTCTTTTTTTTTTTCCCATTGCTCGTTTTCTTCTTTAAGTCAACAACATTGTAATATGTCTGAAATAAAGTTTGTTAATATGGCGTCCTTAGTAATTGTCACTGACGTAAGAATAAAATATATTGAAAGTCTTCCAGTGATATGAAGAGCATTTGTCCTGTATCAAGTATCATATTCCTTAAAAGAGTTTGTTGCCGATCAATTGACTTGATAAATGAAACAGTTGAAAATAGATAGGAGATCGAAATTTGCCTGCATTTATTCCGGGTTTGATTTGTTTGAAAATTCGAATAAACTGAGTAAGCTTACATGAGCTTTACTCGGCATGTACTTCTTGTCTCTACATGTTTCTTATATGTTCATTGCTTCTGCAGCCACGTGAAGGTATCTAGGACAAACAATGAAACTAATGCATCAACCAGCCTCATCGAGAAAAGGTACCTTCCTATTTACTAGTTTCTTGAAATGGTGTATCGCATTCTGCTAACTGAGAGTCAGGCAGCTATCATCAATGGTTCACTTCATTGGCTGCTTGCACTTGCAGAAGGATATAACATTATTCATTGAGGTTTGTACTTTAACGACTCTTTTCTGTTAGCTACAGCTATGGTGCCATTAAATCATAATCTTGAGGTAGAAAATATGTATGAACTATATTAGTTTAACCAAATGCTAATATGTTATTCTCGTATTGTAAAGAGCTTGCCATGTCTTTTCCTCTTCTCCCTTTCTAAGGTTGTCAAATCGGTACCATGCATCATCGTAATGTTCTAATTATCTCTCCGATATGTGTGCACTTTACCGTCGGATGATCAGCAGTATAAAGCCATCTCTTAAATTGTTTTTGTTTCTTCCTTTTCTCTTTAATTCTATTCCACTTTCTGTCATCAGATCATGACCAGGACACTGCTTCAGTGACCATCACATTTTGAAGCTCAACACAGTAACTTCAAATATCAACTTCAACAGTTATGGATTCAAACACTGAACTGTTTGCAGAAAACATGACCAACAATAGAATTTGATTCCTCTTAAGTTCCTGGAGCCTCTTCTTGAGAAAACTCGTGATCATCCAGATCTCATCATTTTCAACTCAACTGTTAACTTCTGGAATTCTATGTTCGGAGAGCAGACTAAATTGGACTATCCTCAAAGCTTACTTCCAGTCCTGGACAAGCTGTCAAGGAGGGGAAAAATAAAACTCGGAAAAAACTGCCCGTTTGCCAATAATAAAGACAGTTCCAATGTAGATGAAATTACTGTTCCAAATAGATTCAAGGTTCCAACAACACTGCATAGGTGCAAAACACAAGTTGAACTCATGGGTAATGTAGCAAAGAGTTTGGAGAGAAAAATCAAAATGAAGACACATTTAGCTGACTGAGCGTCAAAAAGAAGTGAGGAGGGAAAATCATATTGCTATGGTATGTTAAATGTTCTCTATTCCCGACTTGCTAGTTTCCCTAATGTAACATATTTTTAGTTTTAATCGGACGAGAATGGTTCTGATAACTGTGTCATACTAAATGGTATGACACATTAGCATATACCTCTTCCCAAACAAAGGGAAAGAGCGTGTATGCTAAACCAGATGTATAATCTTCTGTAGCTTCAATGTGAAATATGATCCAGTTGAAAATGTTAGCCTTTTTCTCGTAAGTAGAACTCAAATCAATTTTATTTATTTATTTATTTGATTGCTCATATGATGTATTTCATGTGCTATTTTAACCAAAACCTTCAGAATTGTAGAGATACACCTTAAAAGATTTTCCAAACTAATTTCGATTTCTGACAAAATTCTTGACGGATATTTTCTTGCAGCAGATTAATCAACAGCAACGTATTGCAGGCTACATGGTGACCGGTGTCTAATAATTCTCTTTTGAGTAGACTGGGTGGCCCTGTATTGCGCCCTTTCATGATTTATATGCTTCTAGGTATTAATTAATACAACATTCCTAACATGATATTTCATGAAATTGTGCAGCATGTGTGATGGTTCTTTCTCTGTGGTGCTTTGGTCTGATGAGATGAGCTGACTAACATCACATCCAAATCTTAATTGGAAAGGAGATAAAAGGGTCTTCTTGTTTCAAACCTCTTTAACTAGAGTAGAAACCATGTGGTGCACCATTCATGGAAACCGAGAACTTCACTTGTGAATATAAAAGCTAATCCAGTTGAAGTTCATTTGATATTGGTGTCCCTTTGTCTCAATAAATGTAGCTTGAATTTTCCATCATGATCCAAATGCTTTCTCGATTTCCAATTTGCAAGAATTTCAGGTTTTCAGTTTTCATCCTTTTAGTCCAAACATTTGTTAGCTATCATGGTGCATCAGTGATATCTCTGCCACTAAAACAAAGCTATGTGAGAAATGTTGATCAGCTTAGGTAGTTGTTCTATTTGCGGCTATATCTTTAGTTCACCATAAAGATCGTAACAATCTCTTATAATAGTTCTATAGGAAGGAATTCGAAACAAAGGTTGACTTGATACATTAACTTTTTGAAGTCATCCTTTTCTGCGAAGCCGAATGACAGTTCATCCACAATTATCATCTCAACTAAAGCCCTCCTAACAACTTCTTGATCAAATTATTTTATAAAAGTGTCCTCAAATATACAGTTTTCTAACCGCAAGGCCAAAGAAGCTCTCCTTCCCTCCTTAATTTCCCGCTCAAATCCACTCCACCATAACCACAACTTGTCCAACTGGGGCAGAAGCTTTGAATTTCTCTTGCAAATGGAGCAAATACAATCTCTTTTATCATCCAACAAATTGTTGGCGTACTCAACATTGCTTCATATCCAACAACAATCCTACAACGATCCTTCTCACGTACGATTGCTCTCTGATTCATCTTCTATCATTTTATCCTTAGCATCAATTTCTTATTCTTCAATCATTTTCTAAGACCTAATACTAAACCTGAATTGATACGGGTGGTGTGATAAAATAGCCATGTCAATCACTGTTTTATTGATCAGCATGTCAACTCCAAATATGACAATAGTGAACGAAAGAAGGTATTTATTTATGAACTCACGATCAAATCAATTTAGGTCCTGGAGATGTAGAATAGCTCCAAGTGGAGTTTGAAATAGTTACTGTAGCAATATATCAACAGAATGCAAGCATTTGAAGAATATTAAATCTTGACAGAAGAATCAGATATAAAATAGGCATAAGCTTTCTTATTTTAGTTTACACAACAATGAGCGTATTTTTATATACTGGAGTTCTAAATTAATAGAGAAAGAGTACATGCATAGAAAATAACATTCTATTTAGAAAAAGAGACAAGTCCTAGTCAGCGAGGATTGTCATGACCAGATACCCCCATTGCAAACTCAAGGTGACTCATGCACCTTGAGTTTGTCATGCAAAAACTGAAAACAAGTCTCTGAAAGAAGCTCAGTGAATACATCTACCACTTGATCCTTACACAAGAAACAGAATAGCAAAATCACGTCGCACAAATTTATTCTGAACAAAATGAAAGTCAATTTGAATGTGTAGTGCAAGAGTGAAACACGGGATTGATGGAGAGAGATAGGGAGCATCAATATTATCACACCATAAGATGGGAGCTCAAGATAGAAGGGAATACGCTTAACCACAACCCAATGGTCCAAAGAGGGACTAGGCATGGATTGGCAAATCTTTATTGACCGTAAAGGAGATAGATGTCCTGGTGAGTCAATATCAAGTACTATAATGGCCCAACAATATGTCGATACAAGCTGGCATCGTCAAAGGGCGAGTCATCACCTTTATAAAGTTTCAGATTGGTTTCCATAGGTGAAGCGATCGAGTGGCTTGCAAGTAAGCAAACCTGCCTTGGACAGAATGTTGCGAATACATATATTGGTGTTGAGAAAGTCAAATCCCATCAAGCGAGCAACAAACCTGCACCCCAAGAAAATAGTGAGGCGGCCCGATCTCACAACTTGCAAAGGAGCTCTAACTTGAGAATCTATTCATTTTGTAAATAGATAATGAATGTCGTCCGCGCTTACTGTGAAATACTTAAAACTAGTTCCTCTTTGGGTTTGCAACACTTTTACCACCAAATATGAAGAGGAGACCACAAAGCAGAGGTTTGGAATTGGCAAAGAAACATTGCCTATTTAGCCTCAATACATTATCTTTGTTTATCACACAGCTAGCATAGGTGAATGAGTGTACCTGCTAAACAAGAAGGTTGGAAGAATAATAAGATGAATGGGAACAAATAGAGAAGGTTTTCAGACACAATATAGTGTAGCTTTCTGAGAGGAAACATAACTTTCTTTATTGATCAATCAACCCAGGAATTCTCTGAAGAATAAACAGTGCATTACTAGTAGCAATTACTCTATACGATTTTCTGCAAGCAATAATAGGTCAAAAGATAGGGATCCAAGTAATTGCCACTTTTTGAGTACATGAAACAAGTAACCTGATGACTTTGCGGAATACATTTCAGGACCAAAAGATTGCGAGCAATAGACAAACTCATTAGAATTGAAAGTTGATGCCTGATCTTTGAAAAAATAAAAAGACCTCTCACCTATACATAAGCAAATATTAAATAAGAGCAATAGATAAACTTAATTAGAATAAGATGTTACATGATTCTCAAAAGAAATCGTCAGAATCATACATAAGCAAATATTAAATAGTAAGTAATTTTGGAGAGATCAAGCTCTTTGTATAAAAAATTGTTTTATCAGTTTCAGGCCAAAGTTCAAATATACCTCTTTTGGATGTCCAATACAGAGAAGTACTGGATGCAGACTGTATGAAGCGTAGTAGCACATCATCATCCGCAAACATATATTGTGGTGCGACTGAAATAAGACCTTTGATATCTCTTATTTCATGCAATTGAATCCAAGATTCTTTGACACCATAGTCTTTCATTGCCCATAACTTAAAAGTGGATGGCCACCCATAATACTTGGGCATAATATAATAGCAAAGCATTCCTCTCAACACTGAAACGCCATAGTTGTGAGTATAAACAACATGGCCAAGTGCATACGTGTGCATACTGTACATCTGCTATAGCAGCGGTATTTCTCCATACACCTCATTTGAAATATTAAATGAAATGATAGTATGATAGGCTGACCTACCAACCCAATGAAATGCTCCATGTATAAATGTCAAAGAGTACATGCCATAATTCAAATGATCCGACACACGATGCATGCCAGTAGGATATTTACCAATTTTTCTCCAGGAACCAGTTTTTAAAGGAAAAATTTCAACGGATACTTCCTTCAAAGAATCTTCACCATTCACGTCTGCCGCAAGGATCTTATAGTCATCACTAGTTGCATCATATCCCAATCCAAATACCAAATCGCTCAGTGCATTTTCTCGAGACGGAAGTAGTATTGATTCTCTTGTGGAAGGGTTCCAAAGCAAAAGGTGAGGGGCGTTAGTACGTTGATCAGATGTATCAATAGTTGAGATAAGAACCAATCCATCATAACAGCAGCGTATTATCCAAGCTGGTCTGCAGTTAGGAGGCCAGTAAAGTGATTGTTCATCCTCAATCACTTGAACGGACGACGATGAAAAAGAATACCGAGTGAACTCAAGTTTTGTTATAGTGGGTCGTCGGATAGTAAGAAGTTTTTGGGAATTAAGGTCACTCTTGGAGCGACTAAGATGCTTCATAACAAAATAACGAGCAGATATTAATGCGTTCCAAGATGGTGAAACACATTTAAATCGTTGAAGAGAGCGCACGGGTAACCTGCTGAGGATATCCATAAGTATCTCCTCTGGGAAGTGAATTCCCTATCATACAAAGGCAAATAAGTGCTTGAATCTTCAAACAACAGTTTAAATAAATGGTAGTAATACCTTGAACTCACCTCTTGACCAATGTCCATCGCCTCTGTACTGCCATTCTCACCAGAAATTGTTTTAATTAATTATAGAAACGCTTTATTGGGAGTTGGAGTATGATTTATGTATTACTCCTCCGTCGCAATTTATGTGTCAAACAAATCTAACTTTTGACCATAATATCTTTATATATCTTTTAAATCTTTTGAATTGTCAATTATTATTATAACTTAAAGTACTTTTAAAGTACTTTTTATCTAGTTTTCAAATATACAAAAACTTGAGCCGAAATTTTCGATCAAACTTAAAATTGTACTCACGGAAAGCGAAGTGATACATAGGAGTATGTGTTAGGGTATCCAAGTGCAATAAATAGTATGAACAAAGAAAAAGAATACCTTTGGGAATATGAAGAATAGGAGGTACTGATTTCTTTTTCTTCAGCTGGACCCATCCGGAAAGAACAAACAAATCTCCATTAGCCCTTTTTTTTGTTGTACTTGAACTGGATTCCTTATTCGCTTCTTCCTTTTGATTGTTTGGTAACACTAATTTCCACTGCTTCTTTTCTGTCATTATCTTTCGATTGAAAACACTTTTACCTTTGACCATCAGCAAATTTTGCTTTGCTAGGGTTCTGGATTCCCCTTCTATCTACTTTGAACTTGCTATATAGGCCAGGCCGGTTCGGGTAATAACTCTTTACATTGTGGCCATCTAATTTTTCTTTTATACCGGTTTGGCATGATGTTTGATTATTTAAAATTAAATAATTTTATTTATTGTGTAAATTTTTAATGAAGTATAATTGTTTAAATTGTTTTTCAAACATTCTTCACACTTTAATATTATTGTAAATATAAACATATTTTTTAGTGTAAGCACTTATATATTTTACATCATCACTACGGTTGTTTTACCCCTCCCCGTAGTTGCATTATGATATTTTTTGGGTATGGGAGTGATTGACATGATTTTTAATGCATTTTGGTATCATTTATTCAATATTGTGGTTTTTTTATGATTTTGAGAGCCTTATTTTGGACTTATGTGGATATCTTTTTATCCGTGCGACGGATGGCCGAACGAACTGCGTTAGCAACTCCAGAATATCGATTTTAAGTTGGGTAGACCTTTGATTCGTGTCCCGGTGCACCCGAGCTCATTTCGACCTATTGGTCGGAAAGTTGAAAAGTTGAAAATATGGGTGTGACATCCACATTTGATCAAAACGACCTTGGATGGAAAATTCGACTTCGCCAGCAGATCCGGAATTTCGATTTTAGGGTGTTATCATGTTTGGTATGATTTTATGACTTTTAAATCTCATTTCGACCCACGATTTAAAAAATTGTAATTTTGAATTTCGGGGGTCAATTTTGTGAAAACGATATTTTTTTAAAAAATTTGATATCGCCATCGTGTCCGGAATGTCGAATTTAGTATGGTTGCATAGTTCGTTTGCATGTATCGGACTCTGAATAAATCCCGAACACCCCATCGAAAAATAGCAGATTTTTTCCTCTTTCTGGCTTATTTTGCTCATTTCTCATCTTGGATCTTGAGAGTTAACCCCTAAAATAGTACGGGAGCTTAAAAATAAAGTTTTTGGAGGCTTGGGAAGCTAGATTAACACTTATCTCTTGATTTTATTACGGATTTAAGTTAATAATTCACCCTTTTCTTAGTAATTTCTTGATTAATTTCTCAAAATCCCAAAAATCTTAGGGTTTGATTTTAAACTCCAAATTTTATTTTAAACCCCAAATTTCACTCCTTTCACTTAAATAGTATTTTTATCTTCTTACTATTTTTTCATCAATTTAACCTTCAAAACAACTCTGATTCTTGATTACTTCGATTCTTGATTTTAACCCGGATTTCAAAGATTTTATCCAGTAAAGCTGAAAAATAGTTTTTCCATTTTTTACTCGATTTAACTTGAGTTTTCAGCTGTAGGTTCCTAAAAATATGGAGAACATATTTTTGAAGTAAAGTTTTGATTTTGCTCTTTTTTTTTCGAAAACCCGTTTTGGGAGGTCCCTTTTGATCCCGAACCAAAAGTAGTCAATATCGGTATCTTTGGTTTTGTTTCGATGCATAGATTTTATATTTGATGTTTTTAGTGGAGTTCGGAATTATTCGTGAAAAGTAAGGTCGCGAATTCAAGTGTAGCAGATCGGTTTCAACTTTCGAGGTAGGTTGTGGCTTAACTCTTTTAGACTGGGCTGAGTATTAAATGATGATATAAAATACATGTTAAGAGGAGGAACTAATCATGAAAAATGGCTATTTATGTGTTGTACTCGTATAGGGGCCTATATGTGATGTGACTGTCAAAATTGAGTTATTATGTGATATGTGGGACCTTGTGGTCCTATGTGCTATTAATAGCCTTGAATACATGTGAATAATTGCATTGTGTTGTTAAGATGCTTAATATGGTACCATTGGTGTATTGTGATTATATTCATACTTTATTTGGCACATGAGACGTGAAAAGTCGTGGATGAAACTGAAATAATGAGTGGATATTGACTTACATGGTTGTGGAAATATATCATTGTGGTTGGTTGTGAAAATACTCATTGTGATTGGTTGGGAGAATTACATCCTCATATCATACCCATTCATGAAACATTGGTACCACCATGACAACATCTGAGAAACACTACAACACCTTTTTAAAACCCTCCCGAGGGATGTGCCGGGAGAAGATATTGTAACAACTTATAAAACCCTTTCTAAGGGATATGCCAGAAAGGAGATATGTGGATTGTATATGGGTTGACGAACCCCCCATGGGTCCTACGTTGAGAAGCTTTAGCTCCGTAGGTGTATACGGGGATTGTGTGATGATCCCAGAGGTTGTGTAACGACCTCGTGTATCTTCATCATCATCATATACATTGCACTTACTTTATTGTGTTTATGTTATGTTGTATTGCCTTATTGACTTGTCATCTATGTATTTGTCTTACCTTCCTTTACTTGTATTTGAAAATCTTTTATCTACTTATTCTCTCTTGTTCTATTTATATGTGACGTAATGTATACTTGTGTTCTATATGTTGGAGTGTTTTTGTAATATATGTGAGATATATTAAAACTATTAGTGCAAGCGATGTGGGCTATCGTTGTGGAATATTTTCTGATTGTAGGTAACGTGCCCTTAGTGTATATTTTGTATGCTTTATTTACTACTTTGCTTGGTTGACCTATGATACTTACTGAGTACAAGTGGACCGTACTCATGCCTACTGCGCGCTTTCGGTGTAGGTCTTAGCTTGAGTACGCCTCAACTTGATTGACTCGGGCGATTGTTGGAGCTTCCAAGGTAGCGGTTGGACATTCATGCGTCCGAATTCACCTCTACCTTTCTATAGTAGTTATGTCTTTATTAGTATTCGGAGACAGTTATTATTTCTTTGTGGTGATTTTTTCGATGTATTTGACTCTTGAATTGTATTAGTAGTTCTTACACTATTGACACCTGTTTTGGGCATGATTGATATTTTGGACTTTTATCCGCATTGTTATGAGTACTTATATTCTTTGGCTTCGTTCTAGAAGCCTTACCTTGGGATATTTCTGTCTTATTCTCTTTTAGTATCAGTTTGGGTGATAAGCTTACTTGTTAAGGTACGCCGCAACAAGTGTCATCACCCTCATTTTTGGGTCGTGAAAAATTGGTATCAGAGCAGCCAGGTTTCATTGGTCTCAACGGTGTATGAACGAGATGTCTAATAGAGTTTCGTTGATCGATACACAGATGTCCGTATCTATCTTCGAGAGGCTATAGGACGTCTTGAGAAAACTTCACTTATTTTATTCTTTATCGCACGAAGTTCTTTCATACCTTGTATTTTGAGTTGTGTTAAACTCTTTCTGCGCAAATAGTGTGGCTTATACTACATATCAGTTGAGAGATATTGTGAGAATTAGTGGATGTCATTTGTCGGTTGTAGGCTTATTGATCCTCCTGAGTTGCATGGGACTAGTTTATTGATGCCTTTCTAGAGAGATTTGTGCCTTTCAGTTTGAAAGATCGTATGTGGGATGAGTTTGATCATTTGGAGTGGGGCTCCATGATAGTGTTTGAGTATAAGGCATGCTTCCATGCCCTATCTAGATATTTCTATGATATCTTTCCACCGAGTTTGAGAAGATTCAAAAGTTTGTGAAGGGTTTGGTTGTCTCCCTTCAGTTGGCTACGTCTTAAATAGTTGTGCTTGGAGTTATTCTTTAGAGTATTGTGGATCACTCTAAGATGACAGAGGTTATTATTTGTGCATATCAGGGAGACGCCAAGAGGGTGCGTTATTTTGGTGAGTTCAGGAGTCAGACCTATCGATGTAGAGAATTTAGAGGTTCTTGTGGATACCATGGTAGTCCAGTGCAGGTGATTTTATAGAGTTCCTCTAGTGGATCTTGTAGTTTAGCAGTTTAAGGTGGACATTCAGGCTCAGTCGTACTTTCTCTTGTTAAGATTGGTCGTAGAGGTTGCTATATTTGTGATGATATTAGCCATGTGGCCAAGAACTGTCTCCTTGAGTGATTCGAGCTACTCCTATTTCAGCTGTGAGAGGTAGGGGTTTTTCCAGAGGTGCGAGAGGCAGAGGTGGTAGAGCCCATGTTGGTGGTCGTAGGGCTACTCAGCCAGTTGGTAGTCGTGGATAGTGTTATGTTATACCAGCCAGAGCTGAGGTAGAGGCTTCTGATGTTGTGATTACAGGTAACTTTCTCGTTTGTTTTAGACCTGGATCTTTATTATTTGATCCCAAATGGACTTTCTCCTATATATCTGTATATTGTGCTTTGGTTTTGATTTTGTTAGTTAGCCTCTTTCCATGTCTATTCGTGTATCTACCCCAGTAGATGATTCTTTAGTGGTGGATCGGGCGTACTGGTCTTGTGTTGTGACTTTTACCGGGCGTGAGACTTTGGTAGACTAGCTTGTATTAGACATGGTGTATTTTGATGTTGTTTTTGGTATGGATTGGTTGGCTCCTTCTTATGCTTTCCTAAATTGCTATGCCAAGACTATAACTTTAGCTTCATCGGGTGTGCCAAGGATAGCTTGGAAGAGTACACTTCATTCGGGTCCTAAGAGAGTCATATCTTATGTTCAGGCTCGTAAATTGGTTAAGAGGGGATATTTATCTTACTTGGCCTATATTCGTGACACAAGTATTGTTTCGCCTCCTTCCTTGAATTCTGTCTGTGTTTTTCGTGAGTTTATGAAGGTATTTTCTATGGACTTGCCTAGTATGCCTTCAGATCAAGATATTGATTTTATCATTGATGTTGAGTCGAGCATCAAGCCCATTTCTATTCCTTCTTATAGGATGGCCCCAACAGAGTTGAAGGAACTGAAAGATCAGTTGCAGGAGTTGTTGGATAACAGATTTATCCGATGTAGTGTTTCACTTTGGCGTTCGCCTGTCTTGTTGTGAAGAAAAAGGATAAGTCTATGCAGATGTGTATTGATTATCGACAGTTGAATAATGTGACGGTTAAGAATAAGTATCCTTTTTCTTGTATCAATGATTTATTTGATAAGCTTCAGGGTGCTGCAGTATTTTTGAAGATTGATTTGAGGTTCGACTATTGCTAGTTGAGGATTAGATCTTCGGTTATTTCGAATATAATTTTTCGGACTCTATATGGTTATTATGAGTTCTTGGTCATGTCTATCGAGTTGACTAATTCCCCTATTGTGTTTATAGAGTTGATGAACCAAGTGTTTCGACCGTATCTTGACTCCTTTGTTATTGTATTTATAGATGATATCTTAGTTTATTCCTAGAGTGAGGTTGAACATGAGGAGCATTTTGTGGATTGTGCTTTAGAGATTGAGGGATGAGAAATTGAATGCCAAGTTTTCTAAGTTCTAGTTTTGGTTGGAGTCTGTTTATTTCTTGGGTTATGTGGTGACTAAGGAAGGTATTATGATTGATCCAACCAAAGTTGCAGCAGTTCGTGATTGGACTAGACCTACTTCGCCCACTGAGATTCAGAGTTTTGTTGGCTTGGCCGGGTATTATCGATATTTTGTTGAGGGTTTTTTCATCCATTGCAGCTCTAGTGACCAAGTTGACCTAGAAGAAGATTTCTTTTCAGTGGTCCGATGCTTGTGAGGCGAGCTTCCTAAAGCTTAAGGATTTGTTGACTTCAGCTCCTATATTAGCTTTGCCTAAGGAAAGCATGAGATTTACTGTCTTTTATGATGCTTCAGGTGTTGGGTTAGGTGTTGTGTTGATACAGGAGGGCAAGGTAATTGCGTATGCATCTCGTCAATTGAAGCCTCATGAGAGGAATTATCCTACCCATGATTTGGAGTTGTGCGCAGTTGTGTTTGCCTTGGAGTTGTGTTGGAGTTATGGAGGCACTACTTGTATGGAGTCTATTGTGAGATCTTCTCAGATCATCATAGCCTTTGGTACTTCTTTACAACCGAAAATGTAACATCCTGAAAATCAAGTTCCGAGATGCCACACGGTGCTTAGGGTCACAAGTGACCCCAAGCTAACCCTTTTCATCGGTATAACTCAAAAGCAACTGATTAAAACATAATTCTGAGAGAATGAAGCTGAAAATGTCTCAATACAGAATCTGCTCAGTACAATATTGGAAGTACAAGATTACAATTCTACTAACACATATACATTTACAAGAAGGAGACTGAATACATCAACCACTACTACTGTCTATGAAGCCTCTACTAGTATTGTCTGTACATAGTCGGGTCATGACTCCTAACTACCATACTCAATACGACCGACGCAAGAAGATACCATGCTCCAAACTGAAATAACCGACCCAAGTCCCTGAACTCTGAGGACTCTTTACCTGCTGACCAGAAACTGCAACTGAATAAAATAGTAAATGGGGGTCAGCACAAAGAGAATGTACTGAGTATGTGGGGGTGCATGCAACACTTTAAATAACATCATCAATTTCATGAAAACATGCATACAGACAATGATGACTCACTTGGCTTAAGTTATATCAAATCATATTCTTTATATTTTCATAATAAATAGTTTAAATGGTAAAATCTCATAATCCATATAAATCATCAAAAATCATAAATTATGATAAATCATCATCAATCATCATAAATTATCATATTGTCAAAATTCATCATAGGTAATCATAATTCCTCATAACATCTCAACTCTTTGACTCAAATCTCGGAGTGACTCGGTAATTCAAGAAACATGACTTTTATGGACAGGGGAGTTTCCTATAACCGACAACCCCACGTGAGCTACGTGGAATACCAACGTTTGAAACCCCCGTTGGCGGGAGCATCATACTCTTTGCCAGGGAGTACGACCTTAAAACTGCAATAATCACAATCGGGCTCTCTGGCCAATAATTTCATCATCAAACAACCCTACGGTGGCACATAGGTTTGGGAAAATACCAAATTTCCCTCTCGGTTCTAAGTACTACTCCCTGACAAGCTCAGAACGCGTTAGGGATTCCACTTCAAAACATCTCAAGGGTCAACAATAATGACCAAAATCATGTATCTTTCTCAAATTATTAATTCATCAACAATTTGTGGATTCCTAACCCCAACTTCGACTTAAAACATTTCAATCTTTTTCAACATCAACAAGGTATCAATGCATTGAACCATAACCGACTCGACATTTGGACAAGGATATGAAGACTCAATACGTAATATTTTCAACAATTCAACTCATCAAAATCATCTGAAAAAAAATATCAAAATTCATCTCAACATCTATATCAAAATCAATCTTTCTCATAGTCAAAATCATCTCAACTCTGCGAGTTCAAGGTCAATGTACTCAAATGATTATTCTTTCAATTCGACAATTAAATCATGACAACAACTTTTGAAAAGCACTTGAGACGTTCAATTCATAATAAGAATACATATCCCGTAGTACAACTCAAATCACGACTTTTATCTCGAAAGCCTTTAGAAATATCAATTCATTGTAGTAGTATGCAATTCATAGCATAAATTCTCAATTTAAGAAGTAGAGTAACGAAGTAATCATGTATATCCATATTGGAAAAAAATTTCAAAGTCTTATAAATCCTTCATAAAGTAATTTGAGTGTATACCCATTTTTGAATATCATGAAATTTCAATAATAGAACTCAACCTTTTTAAATGTCAAAATGTAACAATTTATCAAGTCATGACAACATCAATATTTTTGAGAAAATATCAAGACTCATGGTAACATCTCAAATGTTATATCTCAATATGCTCAATGATTCAATTTCGTCATAAAGAAGCTTTAAGCTTATCATAAATCTCAAAATCATTCCAAAATACCATTTCAACATATATCTCGAAATCATTCAAAATAAAAATATGAAATTTACAATTATAGATATCAAGACATCTCATGTCTCAAATATATATTCAATAATTGAAATCGTCATTGGGAAGCATAAAGCTTGACACATATCTCAAAATATTATTCCAAAATACCATCTCGACATACGTCCCAAAATCATTCAAAATACCACCTCATGGTAAAAGTGTGTAATTTGTAATGATAATTATTAAATCGTATCATGAAAACATTGAGATAATCATATAAATCAAAGCTTATTCATTCACCATCATAATCTCATAATCAAATTATTTAGACATAATCTCACTTGCAAAATTATGTAAAACCATAATAAAAATTAAAGCTTTGGGCACAAGAACGGAAGATTGCTCTTGTTCAAAACCCCACATACCTTGAAATTGACTTCTTGATTATGGAATCCTGTTCACACAAATAAGGGGTGCTCCTCGAAGGTCTCGAGATGATGAGTTCGATTATCAGATCAAATTTGAATTTCTACGGTGAAATTAGAAGATATTTGGAGCTCAAAATGGATCTAGGGTTTAGTTCTCTCAATGTTTTTGATAGAAGAACATGAATTTTATGGCTCAATATAGGTATAAATGGACAATTTTCGTCCATGAAGTGAAGGAATAATGACCAAAATGCCCTTAAAAATTAAATAATTCTCGAATCTGTCCTTTGGTGGACTGTTTTGATAGTCTGAAGTAGATCAACCATAACGTTTTACTCCGATATCTAAATTAGATGAAACTAATTTCATTAGAAAGAGGACTCTCATATATTTTCGTTGATATATAGTATCTCACCCAGATTATTGTGTACGAGGAGTTATGATTGTTTGAAGTTGACCCAAAAATTCACTTTTGATAGGCTGAAGTAGATCGACCATAACTTTTTGTTCCGATAGACAAATTGGATGAAACTAATTTCATCGGAAAGAGGAATCGCAGAGCTTTCCATTGATATATAGTAGATCACCCAGATTATTATGTACAAGGAGTGATGGTCATTTGAATTTGACTCTGAAATTCGCCTGGCTGCAGTAATTTTTAATTTCCTGCACGTTTTATTGTTCACAGTTCGATTGGAATGGTCGTAACTCATCGCTCGAGTGTCCGTTTTCAATGATCTAAATATTGTTGGAAATCTTATTTGATACTCTACGTAATGGTAGGTCAACGTCTTAGAAATACTACACAGAAAATTTATGGATTGCTCTAAACCGTAGAACTTAATACGTTTCTCACGAAATCTTTACGAAGAAAATTTTTTGAGGTATTATAGAAATCTTCATATGAGGTAGCGTAGTTAGCTTGAGTTGCTTAAGGATTATGACTTGACTATTCTCTACCATCAAGGCAAGGCTAATGTGGTTGTGGATGACTTGAGCCGAAAGTCGACGGGCATGGGTAGCTTAGTGCATCTTTTGACTCAGGACAGGTTGCTGGCCTTAGAGGTTCAGCCTTTGGCTAACCTGATGGTTAGACTTGATATTTCTACACCGGGGCATATTTTGGTATTTGTGGATGCTAGATCTTTTTTAATGGAGCAGATTGATCTGGGGCGTATTTATACATCAAATCACCGATTGTTACCAATAAATATCACTTGTTTGAAGAGCAATAAGATGGTTTTGTTTATGTTTTAATATCTAATTTTGCATTATGAAGCTGATGGACGTGATTAGTGATGCAGGGAGCATTTCTTGGAATTTGAATAAAGTGGGTGCATAATATAAAACATGTTACAAATTAGTCCATGGAATTGAATTGGGTGAACTCTAGAGGCATTCCAGTGAAGATTGGGAAGCATGCAGCAAAAGGGGAACCAAATGAAGAAACAACAAACTCCAGTGAAGGTTCGCGATGGACTCGCGTCGTGACTTCCAATCAAGTCAAGTTACCTCCGCATTGCGACCCCTAGTAACATGATTGCCTTAGCTAAATTTTCGAGCAATAATTCCAGTGAGGGGTCGCAATAGACTTGCGTCGCGACCCTAGTTCAAGTTAAATACCCTCCGCTTCGCGACCCTCATTTACAGGTTTGCCTTAGCCAAATTTTGGGAAGATAATTCCAGTGAGGGGTCGGGATGGGCCTGCGCCGCGACCCCTATTCAGGTTGATCAGAGATCGCAACGCGAACCAAATTATTTCCTGAAGAAAAGTCGTCCAGCTATAAAAAGAACATGTCAAACCTAATTAGGGTATCCTTTACACTTTGAACAATATTTTTGAGCGGCGAAAAAGCCAAAAACTCTCACATTTCAGTATTCTTATCATAGTTTTGAACATTTGTAATTGAAATTTCATTTTTGTACACTTTGGGAGTTACACAATAAGCTCTACCTTTCAATCATTCTATTTCTATTGAAGATGCAATAATACATTCATGTAACTGTTGTAAGTAAACTTTGATTTTCTTATGAACAACACAATAATGTTATCTCTCTCTCATGGAAATGTGTGGCTAATCTCCCATAGCTGGGGTTATAGCAACCATGATGCGAATAACTAGTTTAGGTTGTGAATCTGCTTAAGTTCCATAAGTACTTGATATTGTATAAACCTTTCTGTACTTTAATAATCTTTGTTGACTATGACTTAGAAGAGTCAACACTAGAATATCACTTGTCCGAGAGGAAGGTGTTGTTAAGTTACTTCAATGAAGCAGACACTTGCCCGAGAGGGAGGTGCCTGTCGAGCAATGTAACGCCTTCTCTTAACTACAGTCTTGAAAGAGTAAACCCATGGTTGCAAACAGGAAGAGTTAGCATTAGAACATCACTTATATGAGAGGAAGGTGTTGTTAGGTTACTTCGATAAAGCAATCACTTGCCCGAGAGGAAAGTGCTTGTCAAGCAATATACCGACTTCTCTTGATTGTAACCTAAAGGGTGAGCCTACAAACATAACTTGTCTGAGAGAAAAGTGTATGTTGAGAGAAAGAAAGAGTTTACATGGACTCTAAAGATATAAATCTTTAGTTTAATGGTAAATGCCTTATTCGGATTTGCTTACATGAGAACATAGTTGAATAATGAACACATCCCTTAAGTTCGAGAGAATGAAAGGATGCACTACTCATTAAGATCGAGAGATAAATGGATAAATAATAGGATTCAACTCATCTTACATTTGAAATGTAATTTTAGAACTCTAAGGTGATTTACAACCCGATCTGGTAAAGCATCTTGGTAACCATAACCCTGGTCTTCCGTCATATTAGATTCAAAACATTAAAACAAAAATAGCAAATTGTTACTTGAAGTATTTCATACTTTTCCTTTACTTTCAAAACCCCTAATTTATTGGAAATCATTAACTATCAGCTTGTTACATCACAAATTACTTGCATTGACACCATATTCTCTGTAGGATTCAATGTTGGGTTCTATATTTGACAGCAAACACTTACATTCTTGAAAGAGAAGTGTAATTTGGGCGTATCAAAGATTTGAGTTCATCAGTTTGATGATGTTGGATTGAGGTTGATTCGAGTCAAGGTATTGAGTGGGGAGGCTAAGGAAGCCTCACTTGATTCAAATAGAGTTTTATGGATTAGAGGCCGAGTTTGTGTGCTAAAAATAGGTGACTGGATTAGGTTGATCTTGGAGGAGGCCCATTATTCCAGATATTTCATCCATTTAGGTGTGACTAAGATGTATCGTGATTTGAGAGAACACTACTAGTGGGGTGGTATGAGGCAAAATATAGAGGATTTTGTGGCTCATTTCCTATGTTGTCAGCAGGTAAAGGCCGAGCACATGAGACCTAGTGGTTTGCTTTAGAGGTTACCCATTCCTGAGTAGAAGTGGGAATATATCACCATGGACTTTGTGACTGGTTCACCTCGTACATCTTATGGTTCTGAAAGTGCTTGGGTCATTGTGGATCGATTGACCAAGTCAGCTCATTTTATTCCAGTTCGGGTTTTATTCAGTACTGAGAGGTTAGCCCATATCTTCATTCGTGAGATTATTCGTCTGTATGGTATGCCAGTGTCTATTATTTTAGATCGAGATTTTGTGTTCACGTACCACATTTGGAAGACTTTTCAAGATGATTTGGGTACTCAGGTTGATCTTAGTATAGCATCTCACCCTAGATTGATGTCTAGTCAGAGTGGACTATCCAGGTTTTGGAGGATATGCTTCACACGTGCGCGATAGATTTTGGTGGCCAATGGGAGCAATATTTAGCTGTAGCAGAGTTTGGATATAGTAATAGCTACCATTCCAATATTGATATGGCTCCTTTTGAGGTGTTGTATGATAGGCGTCGTTGTTCCCCAGTAGGTTGGTTCGATGTTTCAGAGGAGAGACCTCGAGGTGCGAACTTTCTTTATGAGGCTTTGGATAGAGTCTGGGTCATTCAGGATAGACTTAGAGTGACTCAGAGCAGGCAGAAGTGTTATGCTAATTGTAGACTTTGTGCCTTGAGATTTGGTGTTGGTTATCGTATTTTCCTTCGAGATTCACCCATGAAGGGTGTGATGAGGTTTAGGAAGAGTGGCAAGCTTAACCCCAGGTATATTAGTCCATTTGAGATTCTTCGGACTATTGGTGATGTAGCTTATGAGTTAGCTTTTCCCCCTGATATATCAGCTGTTCATCCAATTTTTCATGTTTTTATGCTTCGTCGCTATATTCCTAATGGGTCTCATGTTATTCGTTAGGTGTCAGTTCAGTTAGAAGAGCGGTTGTCCTTTGTTTAGGAGCCAGTTTCCATTTTGGCTAGGGATGTTAGGCGGTTGCACTTTAGAGTTATCCCTGTGGTTAAGGTTCAGTGGTGACATCGACCTGTAGATGAGGCTACTTGGGAGGTTGAGTTTGATATGCGTAGTTCCTATCCCTAGCTTTTCATTGATTCAGGTATTTCTTTGTCTTAGTTCGAGGACGAACTAAATTTTAGTGGTGGATGATCTAACGACCAAAAAAAATGATGAAATATGTGAAATTTGTGATTTTGTGTGATTTGATTATTTTTCCCCTCCCCATAGTTGTACTATGATATTTCGGGGTGTGGGAGTGATTAACATGATTTTTGATGCATTTTGGTATCATTTATGCAATATTGTGGTTTTTGATGGCTTTGAGAGACTTATTTTGGACTTATGTGGATATCTTTTGATCCGTGCGATGTATGGCCAAACGAACTGCATCAGCAGCTCCGGAATATCAATTTTAAGCTAGGTAGACCTTTGGTTTGTGTCTCGGTGCACCCGAGCTCTTTCGACCTATTGGTCGAAAAGTTGGAAAATTAGAAATATGGGTGTGGAACCCACATTTGATCGAAACGGCCTCAGATGGAAAATCCGACTTAGCTAGCAGATCCAGAATGTTGATTTTCGGGTGTTAGCATATTTGGTATGATTTTATGGCTTTTAAATCTCATTTTGACCCTCGGTTTGAAAAATTATAATTTCGGATTTCGGGGGTCAACTTTGTGAAAACGATACTTTTTTTGAAAATATGATATTGCCATCGCATTTGAAACGTCAATTTACTATGGTTACATAGTTTGTTTGCATGTATCGGACTCTGAATGAATTTCGACCACCCCATCAAAGTCCGATTGATAAAAGAAAATTTGATATTGCAGAAAAATCTGTAATAAATAGTAGATTTTTCACTCTTTTTGGTCTATTTTACTCATTTCTCATCTTGCCTCTTGAGAGTTAAACCCTAAAATAGTGTGGGAGTTTAAAAATAAAGTTTCTAGGATCTTAGGAAGCTAGATTAACACTTATCTCTTGATTTTATTACAGATTGGAGGTAAGAAATTTACCCTTTTCTTAGTAATTTCTTGATTAATTTCTCAAAAAAATCCAAAAATCTTGGGGTTTGATTTTAAACCCAAAATTTCACTCCTTTTACTTGAATAATATTTTTATCTTCTAATTACTAGTGTTTCATCAATTTAACCTTCAAAACAACTCTGATTCTCTATTTTAACCCGGATTCAATGATTTTACTCGGTAAAGCTCAAAAATATTATTTCTTTGATTTGAACCTCATTTTTTACTCGATTTAACTTGGATTTTCAGCTGTAAGTTCCTAAAAATATGTATAAAATATTTTTGAAGTAAAGTTCCAATTTGCTCTTCTTTTTCGAAAACTCATTTTGGGGGTTCGTTTTGATCTCGAACCAAAAGTAGCCAATATGGGTGTCGTTGGTTTTATTTTGATGAATAAATTATATTTAATATTCTTAGTGGAGTTCGGAATTATTCGTGAAAAGTAATGTCGCGGGTTCAAGTGTAGCAGATCGGTTTCAGCTTTTGAGGTAGGTTATGGCTTAACTCTTTCAGACTAGGTTGTGTAGTAAATGATGACACAAACCGCATGTTAAGGATAGGAACTAATCATGAAAAATGAATATTTATGTGTTGTGACCGTGTGGGGGCCTATATGTGATGTGACTGTCATAATTGAGTTATTATGTGATATGTGGGATCGTGTGGGGTTGTATGTGCTATTAGTAGCCTTGAATACATGTGAATAATTGTATTGTATTGTCAAGATGGTTTATATTGTTCCATTAGTGTATTATGATTATATTCATACTTTATTTGGCACATGAGACTTGTGGAAATTCGTGGATAAAACTGAAATAATGAGTGGATATTGACTTACATGGTTGTGAAAATATATCATTGTAGTTGGTTGTGAAAATAATTATTGTGATTGATTGTGAGCATTACATCATCATATCATACTCATTCATGAAACATTGGTACCACCATGACAACATATGAGAAACACTGGCAACACCTTTTTAAAACCCTCCCGAGTGATACAAGAATAATCACGAATATGGATTTATGAGGGTATGCGTTGGTCCCGAGACTTGGTGTGTGCAATTGAAGTGTAGTAGAGGTCCAAAAAACTCCAAAAATCTTCCCAATCTTACCCTTGAGGGGCACCTCATCCTTGAGGGTATTATGGATATTTTTGTATTCCATTTGGTAATAACTATATATGGAACATGTTAGGGGGTTTATTTACTTTGTTTTTGATGATATTTGTGAGTGTAGAACACTTGTAACAAGCTCTCTCTTGTTCTTGAGGAGTGCCCACCCAAAACTAGGACACTAACTAGTGTGGATTTCGCTAGTGATTGTGTATTACTTGGAAACATTAGTGCTTGAGTGGTGGACTCTTCTCTTGTATCTTTGTAAGAGATAGGTTTATTGTTGTGTGTAGTGTTAAAAGTCCAAGAGTGTCCATTCTTGGGTTCTTAAGATTATACCTTCATGTGGTCTATCCACTTATCCTTTTACTTTCTTGTAATCGTGTTTAGTGTTTGTGTTGTACTCTTGTGTTCTTGTTGTTATTCTTAAATCCGATTCTTGTGCCTTTGTGTTCATCTTGTTCTTCACATATTGTTGCTGTTTTGGTATGAAATACATCTTGTTCATCTTGTATTCTTGTTGTACTTGTGAATCCGAGAGAGGTCTCCAATCGGTCCAAGGATCTTAGTGATTTATGGACTGTTTTAGAGTGTGTTTGTGGACTGTTTTTAGTGATTTCGTGTCTTCCAAGTTTTTATTGTATTATTTGGTATCAAAGCATGGCTTGATCTTATTCCCACAAGATCAATCTTTGGCTCGTAAACTTGAAAATAAAAAAATTTGGCGAAAATTGAAAATTTCAGAATAATAGCAATATGTCCATTGTTGTTGTCTTTGCAGAAATTGTGTTTCTGTTGTGTCTTGGACGAGATTTTTACTTGTTTTGTTGTCTCTAAGTGTTAGTTTTTTGTTCTTCACTAACACTTGAGTTTAGATCTATATTTGAGTTTTAAAAATTGATGTTGTTGTTGTGAACATAATACTTGGTCGCTTGTTGTTGAATAATTGTTGTGACGGACTATTTTGGGCCGTGAGTTTTGGATTTATTGTTGGATATTGGAGTGATGTTTATTGTGTTATTCTTGAAAGATTGTTGTGGTGTTCTTGTTGTTCATCACAACCTTCATCTCTTGTAAAAGATCCTAAGACTTGAACTTTCCCTCCAAACTTAATTTCATCCACTCCAAATTGCGAAGGACCAAAAACATCAAAATTGATAATTGAAATTTGTTGAAAATCGGCCAATTAGAGGGTGACACATCATCAAATTACTGTTCACAGGACAATTTTAAGCTCAAATTTTGATCATCTAGTTTCAATTTGTTGTTCTTTAGTCTCGTTTGTTGATTCCATTACTAACTTACAAGCTAGTACTTGATTGTAAGTTAGTTTTGAAACCGTTCTTCGTGTTAACTTTCCTTGTGTATTAATTCTTTTGAGTCATTGTAATACGTCCTTGTGTGTTTTCCTTACTCTTAGGAGTCATTGTAAATGTGAATTCACTTCTCAACACCTCTCGGAGTACAAGAAAGCTTACAATACTTATGAGATTTAGTGTGAGGGATCCGAGAGACAAGAAATAAAAAGAGAAACTGAGGATATTTTGTACAACTAATGTGTTTTCTATTTTATAGGTAACTTTTTGGCCATAATGGAAACCATTTTGGCCCACCTTGATGCTATTTCTCGAGAATTGGCTAAGGCGAATGCGGGTGTTGAAAAATTCTCGGATATGTCTACTATACTTGAGAGGTTGGGTCGAGTGGAGAGTTGAAGGAACTCTCGTATTTCTACTCCCGAAACTTTACCTCAATTGATAAATCCTCCAAAACCACCGCTAAATGACATAAACATAAGCCAAACCATCAAATATTCTCAAAACCGAGACCTAAATAGGTCATTTCCCCCTCAATTCTATCAAGTCCAACAAGAAGGACTTGGAAGTCAATTTCCTTCCATCCAAGCTCCACAATCGAAACTCCACTTTAACAAATCAATAGTCTCAATTAAAACTCCACTTCACCAAAATCAATATATCCATGTAGAGGAGTATGGTAGAAAGGAACATAAAAGACATGGAGTCTACAATAATGCTTATATGATGGAAGAGAAGTTGAGAGAAAGACTTAGGAATATACAAGGACCCTACCACCAAGAAAAGAGGTGGGATGAGTTTCGAAGGAAATTAAAGACATGTCTCAAGATGGAGAGGAAGTCGATGTTCAAAAAAAGATATTGGTCAAGAGTTGTTGTCATTGTTCTATCGGGTTCACCCTTGTTTGTGGACTTTTTTTAGCTCTCTTTTTTTATACATCCCTTGTTGTTATTGAGCTCTTGAGTTCTTGATGCTTTACGGGCTATTTTGAGTGGATTCTTTGAAGTGCCCAATTGAAAAAAGTGAAGCCGCGAATTTGTGGGCAAATTCCTCTCAAGATGGAGAGGATGATACAAGAATAATCATGGATATAGATTTATGAGGGTGCACGTTGGTCCCGAGACTTGGGTGTATGCAATTGAAGTGTAGAAGAGGTCCAAATCACACCAAAAATCAGCCCACTCTTACACTTGAGGGGCACCTCACCCTTGAGGGTATTATGGATATTTTTGTATTCCATTTTGTAATAACTATATAAGGAACATGTTAGGGTTTCTTAAATTAGTTTTTAATGATATTTTTGAGTGTAGAACACTTGTAGCAAACTCTCTCTTTTTCTTGAGGAGTGCCTACCCGAAACAAGGACACTAACGAGTGTGGATTTTGCTAGTGATTGTGTATTACATAGAAACATCGGTGCTTGAGTGGTGGACTCCTCTCTTAAATCTTTGTAATAGATATGTTTATTGTTGTATGTAGTGTTAAGGGTCCAAGAGTGTCCATTCTTGGGTTCTTAAGATTATACCTTCATATGTTCTATCTATCTATCCTTTTACTTTCTTATAATTATGTTTAGTGTTTGTGTTGTAACCTTGTGTTCTTGTTGTTATTGTTAAATCCGAATCTTGTGCCTTTGTGTTCATATTATTCTTCATGTATTATTGCTGGTTTGGTATGAAATACAGCTTGTTCATCTTATATTCTTGCTGTATTTATAAATTCTAGAGAGGTATCCAATCGGTCCAAGGATCTTAGTGCTTTGTGGACTATTTTGGACTGTGTTTGTGGACTGTTTTTATTGATTTCGTATCTTCCAAGTTTTTATTGTATCACCGAGGGATGTGTCGGAGAGGAGATATTGTAACAACTTATAAAACCCTTTTCGAGGGATGTACCAAAAAGGAGATATGAGATATGTGGATTGTGGATTGTATAGGGGTTGACGAACCCCCATGGGTCCTACGTTGGGAAGTTTTAGCTCCGAAGGTGTATATGGGGATTGTGCGACGATCCCATAGGTTGTGCGATGACCTCGTGCATCATTATCATTATCATCATATACATTGTATTTACTTTATTGTGTTTATGATGTGTTGTATTGCCTTATTGACTTCTCATCTATGTATTTGTCTTACCTTTCTTTGCTTGTATTTGATAATCTTTCATCTACCTGTTCTCTCTTGTTCTATTTATATATGGCGTAATGTATACATGTGTTCGATATCTTGGTGTGTTGTTGTAATATATGTGAGATATATTAAAAATGTTAGTGCAAGTGGTGTGGGCTACTGTTGTGGGACATTTTCTGATTGCAGGTAACATGTCCTTAGTGTATATTTTGTATGCTTTATTTACTACTTTGCTTGGTTGTCCTATGATACCTACTGAGTACAAGTAGACCGTACTCATGCCTACTGCGCCCTTTTGGTGCAGGTCTTAGCTCGAGTGCGCCTTAGCTTGATTGACTCGGGCGATTATTGGAGCTTCCAAGGTAGCGGTTGAACATTCATGCGTCTGAAGTTCACCTCTATCTTTCTATAGTTGTTATGTCTTTATTAGTATTCAGAGAGTTATTATTCCTTTGTGGTGATTTTTTCGATGTATTTGACTCTTGAATTGTATTAGTAGTTCTTACACTATTGATACCTGGTTTTGGGCATGATTGATATTTTGGATAAGTTATTTCTGCATTATTATGATTACTTATATGGTTCGGCTTCGTTCTTGAAGCCTTATCTTGGGATATTTATATTTTTTCATCTTTTCGTATCAGTTTGGGTTATAGGCTTATTTGTCAAGATATGCCACGACAAGTGTCATCAAGACCTTCGTTTTTGGGTCGTGACAATATTGCTATATGGTATTGCCTTTAAAATTTGTGTAAAACCTATCAAGTACCTTTAAAAAGAGTAAATTTATAGTAATTAATAGAGAATCACAATACGTATAATATGAACCTTGATTTTTTTCGGCTAGATAAACCTTTAATTTTTTTTGCAACTTTACTTGGCGATAATACGCTTTTTTCGTCCAATTTTTCTATCAAAATTTTGCAACTGAAAGAGAAATACAAAAAATTCTTAGAAGAGGACAATACATGTTAATTGTTTTTTGAAGACTTTAGCAGTGTTAACTGGGGGAAAATTTGATTCAAATCTAAATGATGTAGAGTTAAAAGAGAACACTCAACAAGTTGTACCAGGTTCTAGTAGGCAAAAAAGTCCTGTTAAAACTTTACATGAGTTGGTCTCTCATCAGATGGAAAATAATTCTGTAGGGGTACTAAGTGATAAGCATGTTGATTATGAAACTAATTATACTTATAAGGAGATGGATCATGCTAGTAATCAAGCAGATGTCTCACCAAAACATGACAGAAAAAGCAACAAAAGAGGTAAGAAACAAGAACCTGATATTCAACAGTCAAAAAGAACCAATCCAAAAAGAGGGGTGGCAGTAACTAAATCCTGTAAATGTTGAAAGTTTTATTTTGGAATATTAGGTCTGTAAATCTCATCAAGCATTTACAAGATTACAATTGGTTAATAGACATCATAGATTTCTTTTAATAGCTCTTATGGAGCCCTTTCAGCAGGTGGAACACATTGAGAGGTATAAAAGAAGGCTCAATATGCACAGTTCTGGTGCAAACATTAATGCTAAAATATGGGTTTTTATCAGAGAAGATACAAAAATTAGTGTTATCAGTAATACAAATCAACATATTACAATCAAAATATTAGATCCAGAGGAGCAGAAAGAAATATTGGTTACAATGGTTTATGCTAAATGCACAGAAAGAGAAAGAGTATCCTTATGGAGTAATATATATAACATGTCTCAATATAAATTACCTTGGTTGATTGGGGGAGATTTTAATGCTATCATTAGTGAAGAGGACAAAGTAGGTGGTCTCTACCAGTGACCCTACAGGAAATGGAGGACTTTTCCTTTTGTGTGAATTCATGTGAACTGGAGAAAGTTCCTTTCAAAGGAAGCCCATTCACATGGGTGAATAGCAGAGCAGGAGATGACTGTATTTTTGAGAGGCTAGATAGGTTATTTACTAATGACCATCTGCAGACATAGTTTTCAGAGATAGAGGTGGAGCATTTACCAAGGACAGGATCTGATCACTCAGCTCTACTGTTATTAATGAAGAAAGGAACACAACAAATTACAAAATCATTCAAGTTCCTTAATTTTTTGGTGGAGCATGAATCCATGATAGAAGTGGTCAGAAATAACTGGAAAACAGATGAAGTTGGAAACAATTTTTGGCTTTTCAAAAATAAGTTGAAAAATGTAAAAAAGGCATTGAGAATATGGAGTAGAGAAACATATGGGGACATCTTTCAACAACTGGGAATCAGAGAAGATATTTTGTCTATTAAGGAACAGCTTTTTGAAGAACATCCTACCCAATAAAATAGAGCAGTATTACAACAGGCACAAGCAGAGATGAAAAAATACCTACATTTAGAAGAGCAATTTTGGAGGCATAAGTCTGGAACAATTTGGTTTGAAAAGGGGGATAGAAATACAAAATTTTTTCTTAATCTTGTAAAAGAAATAAGGAAAAAGTTACACCTGCATGGGATAAAAATGATGGAGGGGCATGGATTAAAGAGTCATATTTAATTGCAGAAGAAGCTATAAGATGTTACAAATAACAATTTATACAAAAGGATGAAGGGAGTAATTTTGAGTTATTAAAACTCATTCCACAAACAGTTACAGCTGTAGAAAACCAGCAATTATGTGCAGAACCAACTCTAGAAGAAGTGAAAGGGGTTGTCTTCAGCTTGAAGGGTAGCAGTGCTAGTGGAAATGATGGTTTCTCAGGTTTATTTTATCAACATTGTTGGGAAGTGGTAGGCCAAGATGTACTTAAAATGGTAAGAGATTTCTTCAAAGGTAACACCCTTCCTAAAAGTATTACTCATACCAACCTTGTGCTATTCCCAAAAAAGAATTGGTAGAGAGTTTTACTAATCTCAGACCCATAAGTCTCAGTAACTTTATTAATAAAGTGATATCAAGAGTCATTTATAATAGGATAGAGGGTTGTCTGCCTAAGATAATCTCTTCTAACTAATCAGGTTTTGTTAAAGGTCGGAGCATTATTGAAAATGTCCTACTAACACAGGAGATTGTATCAGATATAATATTAAGAGAAAAGCCTACTAATGTGGTGATAAATCTGGATAAGTCAAAGGCATATGATAGAGTATCTTGGTTATTTTTAACTAAGATAATGAGAGAAATGGGCTTTTTTGGGGACTTTATTGATCTAATATGGAGATTAGTTGCTAATAATTGGTATTCTATCATAATGAATGGTCACTCACATGGTTTTTTCCATTCAACTAGGGGATTGAAATAGGGATATCCACTATCTCCAGCTTTGTTTATACTTACTGCTGAGCTGTTATCCAGAGCTTTAAATGAATTATTTGAGAATGGCTTGTATAAAGATTATGGTTTACCTAAATAGAGTAGAAATTTAAATCATTTGGCCTATGCAACTGATATAATTATCTTTACATCTGCTGATAATTCATCCTTAAAGCTCATCATGCAGGTGTTGAAAGATTATCAATCAATTTCTGGACAAAGAGTTAACAGTCAAAAGAGCTTTTTCTACATGTATATGTAATACCCCCAAAAAAATCCAACTCAATATTAGCTCCATGTTTCAAGCTCATGCATAGTACATCATGGTTCCTTGGTAGTTTTATGCTCAAGGTTGATGTAAATTAAGGCCTCAAATGTGTCCTAGCTATTGTGCGAATCAAAACATTCTTTATCGATTGAATTCTTGAGAAGGATATTGGTATTGTAAACTTCAAAAGAGAATATATCTCATTATACTATGAATTTTTTATCCCATGACATACAAACGGATAGATAATTGAATAATATTTCCAACAATACTAAATTTGCCTAAAACGGACATCCGGTGAAGAAGTTACGACTATTTTAAGTTTCTGCTGTAAGACGAATGCCATTTCAGTGCATGGCGCGTCGCGCTGGAGGCCAAGATGGAGATCGTCGATTTCCAGAAAGCCTTTGCGATAGCCCCGCTTCGTTCCAAGGTTCCAGGTCACAATAATTGGCATTTTCCAAGCTCCGTGTTGCGCCAAGGCCTAAAATCGAGATAAATTTTGGGCAGTTTTCAGTTTTCGTTTTAAACTTCTCAAGGGCAATATGGTAACTTCCCCAAAACCCTATATATACTCTTTAAACACTAAATTAAGCTATTATTTCACCAAAACATACTATTTCTCTCAGAATCCTCTCAAGAACACATTAGGGTTTCCATTGGGGGATTCAAGTTCAAGCAAATTCTACCATCAAATTCCAAAAATCTCTCCGTCAATCTTCACTAAATCAAGAACTAAGGTATACGTAGTGTTCATCTATGGATCCAATTCATTCATAGAGCTCAAGAACCATGTTTTAAATATTATTTTGTAAACTTTTTATGGTGATATGATCATGTACATGTTGATGTTTGTTGTTTAAGCTTCTAGATGATATCTAAAGGTGTTTTCATGGAATCTATATGTTTGTTAGTTAACAATCATGAACTTTAGGTGGTTTAACATGGTGCAGGTATGAAACCCACCTATGCCTTAAAGAATGCATTCAAGGTGTTTGATAAAATGTCTAGGAGGCTAGAAGTTCATGTTTACATAGTTCCATGATATCTAAATGACAAGTCCATGTTAGCTATATAGTCCAATATGAATTCCATGCTATTAATGTGTTGCTATTGTTATGGTATGAATCATGTATGATAATGGAGATATAAAATGTGTACATGAAATATATCCATGTATTCCCTACAATGTTTAAGATGTTGAATAACTACATGAAGTATGATATCCCCTACTTATGATATTATGAATTGTGGACTCCAATCTTGTAATCAAGTCAGTCATGTTGTGTCAGTTTCCTTCCATCGAATCCTGGGGGTATTCGTACCCAAAAAATATAGCTGTGTGCCTAGAGACATGTCATGTTTTCATGATAATCTTAGTCAAGCCATGTTTCATAGAACTCAGTCAGTCATGTGACTCAGGAAAGTTCAGTAACGTAGTTAACCTCAGTATTCACAGTTAATCTCAGTAACTTCAGTACTCTCAACCAGTCCTCAGAACTCAGTATATTCCATCAGTCATCGAAATCTAGTAAACTCAGTTTAGCTTTGCTAAATAATACTACTAGTATCAGTCTGGTTAATCAGTATCAGTTCAGCTAATCAGTCAAGTTAAATAAATCAGTTTCGTTTAGCCAATCAACCCAGTCAGTTAAATCATGTTCAGTCTCTTCAGATGGGAGTAGGAGTTAGCACCGAGTGAATTCAAAACTATGAGGGTGTAATTCTTAGCAGTTATCCTTGCATTCCAAAACTATGTAGCCAGCATAGGTTGAGACATCGTAGCCTGTTATATGAGGGTAGATGAGGTGGCTTAACATGTTATATGAGGGTTCCCACCGTTCTCACTAAAGTTACCTGTTATATGGGGGTTGCTCACACGTTCTCCTTACCAGTGGCATGGTATTGACACCCTTCCAGTCAGGGCAGAGATTGGACCCCAGCTTAGCCATAATGGCACATATGGGGCATGTCGGTTAAATAACTACCTCCCATAGTTTCAATTTCAGTCTCAGTAAAAGAACTCAGATAGTTCTTTAGATTTCAGTAAATCAGGACTGTCAGATACAGTCAACTCAGATACAGTATGGGACTCAGATAGTTCCATCAGATTTAGGACTATCAGATACAGTCACCCATGTTATCAATATTCAGTATTAAGACTATCAGATCTAGTCACTCATGTTATCAGTCACATCAATTATCAGAATTTATGATATCAGTATTTAGCTTCAGGACTGTCAGACCCAGTCAACCATACCATTTTTTCATAATCAGAGCTATCATAACAGTTATTCATGTATCAGCAACATAGTACAAGTCCCTTAATATTTAGTAATACAGTATCAGTTCCTCACTTATTAGTGATTTACATACTCAGTATTCAGTTTCAGGACTATTAGACACAGTCAATCAGACCAGTTCTTCGTAATTTAAACTATCAGAAATAGTCATCTATCTATTCATTATCTCAGTATCAGTAAACTCATATTGTCAGTATTCAGATTCAGTAGTCAGTATCTCCATGAGTTCAGTTACAATTACATACGCATGTATGTATTCTCATATTCATATTAGTCAGTATTGTTCATATATATAACCTTTTGCATTTAGCCTACCTCACTCGTATACTTAGTACATTCAGACGTACTGACGCATTTATGTTATGGTGCTTTCTCTTATGTTACACCATAGGTTTAGAAACACGAGCTCCAGATCAGCAGTAGCATTCCAGTGTTTAGAGTTGTAGTGAGTTTTTCTCATTCGAGGACGATATGATTATTACTTCATTTATCATTTCAATTTATTTAAGTTGTTAGATGGAGTTAGTTGGAGACATGTTCCATCAACTCCTTATTCAGACAGTTTATAGGCTTTCCAGACTACAACATGTCAGACAGTTATTTCAATTTTGTTTTGGTATTGATATACCATTTTCAGGCATTGTATTATTAAACATTTATTTAGATTTGAACCTTTTGGCCTTTCAGCCTTTATTTCTGTATTTATTTAGTATATTATATAGTGTATAGGTACAAATATCAGTCATGGGTTAGCTTGTGGTCCTTCGGGGTCATGAGCACCGTGTAGCATTCCGATTAAGAAAATTGAGGTGTTAAAAACTTGGTATCAGAGCCTAAGGTTCAATAGAGTCCTAGGAAGTCTGAAAGCTTCATCTAGTAGAGTCTTGTACATGCATGTGTTGTGCACCACACTTATGTGTAGGAGGCTATTAGATGTTTTAGAAACAGTTTCCCTTCTTTCATGTCTCAGATCGTGCTATGGAAAGGTTTTCTAAGGAACCCATACAGATTCATATCATGCTCCTCTCATGTCATCTTTACCTTACTTCCAAGGTAACAGAAATAGTGAAGCTTAGGTACTAAATATAGGTCTTTCACAGACAGTACCCAATCAGTTCCCGTATGTTCTAAAGTTGTACGGATCTTATTCATGATCATAAGAACTTGTTCTTGAACCCAGATTTAGATATGTCATATGATCCCTTCTCAGAATCTATGATAGTATAGACCTAGAATTTTTATGCATGAACCCAGGAGTTTAGAGGTAGTAGAGTTAGGATAATGATATCCAGATTGAACAAACTATGTATTCATGGGGATAGTTGTGCCAGAATGAAGCAGTAGGCTTGAACAGTGTGAGTTAGAAATTTAAGTTTATTGACTTGAAATTAAGCATGAAGGTATGAATGTGATATTAGTAGTTTATAAGGGAAACAGTGGCAGATGATGTGTTTAGTTAGGCGAGCATGTGTTGATCAGTGTGTAGGTATATGATGATGATTTGAGTGCAGTTCAAAGATTAGTTTAGTGTTCATAGACTTTTATAATGGCTTAAAGCTAAGGGAGAGATGATAGATCAAGTAACCAAGTCAGGCTCTCAGATTTCAGTAGTAGTCCCAGTATGTATAGAAAAGCAGTTAGAGAAGGTGATTCCCGACCCATCCTTATCTTCCTACTTCAGTAAGCATAATGCCTATGTATGCTTCATGTCTCAAATTCCATGAATACAACTTATGTTCACACGCCTTCCATATAATCATGTGTGCTTCAGTTCCCAGTACAGAGAGTTCATTTACAGCTCACTCAGTGTTATAAATTATGTTCCACGAACTCAGAAATTCCAGAATCAGGTCATACAGCTCATGAATCATGTACACGTATCATGCTCCCTAGTATACTAAGTTTCTATGACTCATGCTACGCCCCCACTGATCAGATAAATTCAGACTATATCATGTATATACTCAGTTCACACCTTTTTGGTAAATCCATGTTGTTGATATTCTATCCTCAGACTTCAGTCAAGTGCCAAGTTCAGTTAAGTGTTCATTCATGCTTCAGATTCTCCTGACTTAAACCCTTCAGTGAGCTCTCTTTATGAAAATAGTGTAGTGTAGTGATTAGCAGTTGTTTAAATAAGGGAGTGGATGATTCATGTTAAGAGAAGGTTGTTGCATGCTTACTTTACATGAGGGTGTAGATACGAAGATAGGCTTGAATATCCTATTAGTATGCAAGCAAAGGGCTAGCAAGAGGTAGTAATTAGAGATTGGGAAAGTTTAGAGTGTGAATGAGTATTCAGATCCTTGACTTATGTCAGCCTTCATTATGCGACTATCATAACTTAGTTGCCATCTCAGTTACAGTTTCAGTACTCAATACTCATAATTAGTGTTCAATCTCAGAATTAAGTACTTTAGTATCATTCTAAACCTCAGTTTCAGTATTCAGTTATTAGGACCCAACATTTAGTTCCAGTATGGATCCCAGTAACAGTCTTAAGTTATCGTGTCAGCTTCAGATCAGTATTTAACTTAGAAATTCAGTTCAGTTTTCGACTTACTTGACCATAATGTACAGTTATCAGCTACTCAGTTATAGGTATTTCAATTCCTCAATTAATAGAATGTTTCCAAATCATGTAATACGCTTAGTTTTCTATTTTCAAGTAAAACAACTTTCATGAAGTCTATGTTCAGTATTCTCATGTTACTTAGTCAGCTATTACCCCTATGTATGATACTCCATAGTTTCAATTCAGTTATTTAGATTAAGTATTATTTAGTCTTGCATACCCAAAATTCAGTTACTAGTTACTCAGTTAATCAAATAAGTTAGTATGTCTATGTATTCATGCATCACTCTTCAGTTTCAGATCTCAGACAATTAGTCATGATTTGGTACCTAGGTAACTTGTGCATCGCCTTAACTTTCTCAATATCTTAGCAAGGTCAGTCCAGCATTCTTCAAGGGACATAGTTTCCCAAGGGGGAGATACATTGTAGCCCCAAACTTTCTTGATTTAAACATGTCATTTTCTTTGATGAACTTATCTTGGAGGAAGTGTTACTTTTGAGTCGACCCTCTTGCTTCAAAACTCAGTAGTAAGCCACGTACTCAATGGCTCAGTGTAGCCACGATACAATACTCTGTCTATGTCACGTATTACAGACTCAGTTCAATTCATGTATTATGTTCCAGACTCAGTTATGTTCTTATATTTCCACTCATGCATATTGAGTAATCAATTTCAGACTCATCAGTATTTTTAGTTCATAGTAGCATTATTCTTTGAGCTTACTCATTCTCATGTTCAGATTTTAGTACCAAACTTGGTATTCAGTTCCATGCTCAGTTTACAATTCAAACTTGGTATCTTTACCATTACATGTTCATGAGTTAGTTCAGTTATGTATTCCCTCATCAGATATGCGTGATCAGCTTACCAGTACTTTCAGTCATGCATTCACATATCATGTTAGTCATATAATCATGCATCAGATATACATGGATTTAACTTATAAGTTATGCATCAGATATGTATTCTCAGTTTGAGAAACTCAGTTTATCAAAACACTCAGTCCTACATTCATAAATCAGCTACCCATGCATCAAATATGCATGTACAGTATGATATGCTCAGTTTTCAGTCATGTCAGCCATGAAATCATGTTCAGTCATTCATTCTCAGTACTCACATCAGTTGTCTTTCTCCCCTATCAGTCATTCTCATTCGAGGACGAATGTTCCCAAGGAGGAGATATTGTAATACCCCGAAAAAAATCCAACTCAATATTAGCTCTATGTTTCAAGATCATGCATAGTACATCATCGTTTGTTGGTAGTTTCATGATCAAGGTTGATGTGAATTAAGGTGTCAAATATGTCCTAGCTATTGTGCGAATCAAAACATTCCTTACCGATTGAATTCTTGAGAAGGATATTAGTATCATAAATTTCAAAAGAGAATATATCTCATTATACTATGAATTTTTGAACCCATGACCTACCAACAGATAGATAATTGAATAAGATTTCCAACGATACTAAATTCGCCTAAAACGGACACCCGGTGAAGAAGTTATGGCTATTTTAAGTTTCTGCTATAAGACGAATGCCATTTCAGTGCATGGCGCGTCGCGCCGAAGGCCAAAATGGCACTCATCAATTTCCAGAAAGCCTCTGCGATAGCCCCTCTTTGAGCCAAGGTTCCAGGTCACAATAATTGGTATTTTTTCAAGCGCCGCATCACGCCAGGGCCTAAAATCGGGATAAATTTTGGGCAGTTTTCAGTTTTCGTTTTAAACTTCTCTAGGGAAATATAGTAACTTCCCCAAAACCCTATATATACTATTTAAACACTAAATTAAGCCATTATTTCACCAAAACACACTATTTCTCTCAAAATCCTCTCAAGAACACATTAGGGTTTCCATTGGGGGATTCAAGTTCAAGCAAATTCTACCATCAAATTCCAAAAATCTCTCCATCAATCTTCACTAAATCAAGAACTAAGGTATGCGTAGTGTTCATCTATGGATCCAATTCGTTCATAGAGATCAAGAACCATGTTTTAAATATTATTTTGTAAACTTTTTATGGTGTTATGATCATGTATATGTTGATGTTTGTTGTTTAAGCTTCTAGATAATATCTAAAGATGTTTTCATGGAATATATATGTTTGTCAGTTGAAAATCATAAACTTTAGGTGGTTTAAAATGTGCAAGTATGAAACCCACCTAAGCCTTAAAGAATGCATGCAATGTGTTTGATAAAATGTCTAGGAGGCCAGAAGTTGATGTTTACATGGTTCTATGATATCTAAATGACAAGTCCATGTTAGATATATACTCCAATATAAATTCCATGCTATTGATGTGTTGCTATTGTTATGGTATGAATCATGTATGATAATGGAGATATAAAATATGTACATTTAATATATCCATGTATTCCCTACAATGTTTAAGATGTTGAATAACTACATGAAGTATGATATCCCCTAGTTATGATATTATGAATTGTGGACTCCAATCTTGTAATCAAGTCAGTCATGTTGTGTCAGTTTCCTTCCATCGAGTACTGGGGGTATTCGTACTCGAAAAAATAGCTGTGTGCCTAGAGACATGTCATGTTTTCACGATAATCTCAGTCAAGCCATGTTCCATAGAACTCAGTCAGTCATGTGACTCAGGAAAGTTCAATAATGCAGTTAACCTCAGTATTCACAGTTAATCTCAGTAACTTCAGTACTCTCAACCAGTCCTTAGAGCTTAATATATTCCGTCAGTCATCAAAATCTAGTAAACTTAGTTTAGTTTCGCTAAGAAATACCACTAGTATCAATCCAGTTAATCAGTATCAGTTCAGCTAATCAGTCCAGTTAAATAAATCAGTTTGGTTTAGCAAATCAGCCCAGTCAGTTAAATTATGTTCAGTCTCTTCAGATGGGAGTAGGAGTTAGCACTGAGTGAACCCAAGGATGGGAACTCACCTGTTATATGAGGGTGTGATTCTTAGATGTCATCCTTACTTTCTAGAACTATGTAACCAGCATAGGTTGAGATATCACAGTCTGTTATATGAGGGTAGATGAGGTGGCTTAACCTATAATATGAGAGTTCCCACCGTTCTCACTAGAGTTACCCGTTATATGAGGGTTGCTCACACGTTGTCCTTACCAGTGGCGCGGTATTGACACCCTTCTAGTCAGGGCAAAAATTGGACCCCAGCTTAGCCATAATGGTACATATGAGGCATGTCGGTTAAAAAACTACCTCCTATAATTTCAGTTTCAGTCTTCGTAAAAGAACTCAGATAGTTTTTTAGATTTTAGTAAATTAGAACTGTCAGATACACTCAACTCAGATACAGTACGGGACTCAGATAGTTTTATCAGATTTAGAAATATCAGATACAGTCACCCACATTCAGTATCAAGGCTATCAGATATAGTCACTCATGTTATTAGTCACATCAGTTATCAAAATTTATGATATCAGTATTCAGCTTCAGGACTGTCAAACCCAGTCAACCAGACCATTCTTCATAATCGGAACTGTCATATACAGTTATTCATGTATCAGCAACATAGTACAAGTCCCTCAGTATTTAGTAATACAGTATCAGTTCCTCACTTATTAGTGATTTACATACTCAGTATTCAGTTTCAGGATTGTTAGACATAGTCAATTAGACCAGTTCTTCATAATTCAAACTGTCAAAAATAGTCATCCATCTATTCAGTATCTCAGTATCAGTAAACTCATGTTGTCAGTATTCAGACTTAGTAGTCAGTATCTCCACAAGTTTAGTTACAATTACATATGCATATATGTATTCTCACGTTTATATCAGTCAGTATTGTTCATATATATAACCCTTTGCATTTAGCCTACCTCACTCGTATACTCAGTACATTCAAACGTACTGATGCATTTGCGCTATGGTACTTTCTCTTATATTACACCATAGGTTTAGAAGCCCGAGCTCTAGATCAACAGTAGCATTCTAGTGTTTAGAGTTGCAATGAGTTTTTCTCATTCGAGTACGATATGATTATTACTTTATTTATCATTTCAATTTATTTCAGTTTTTTAGATAGAGTTAGTTAGAGACATGTTCCATCAAATCCTTATTCAGATAGTTTAGAGGCTTTCCAGACTATAATATGTCAGACAGTTATTTCAATTTTGTTTTGGTATTGATATACCATTTTCATACATTGTATTATCAGACATTTATTTAGATTTGAACCTTATGGCCTTTTAGCCTTTATTTCCGTATTTATTTAGTATATTATGTAATGTACAGGTACAGATATCAGTCATGGGTTAGCTTGTGGTCCTTCGAGATCATGAGCACCATGTAGCATTTTGTTTCAAAATATCAGAGTGTTAAAGTATAACAAGGTGGCAGTCTCTTCGATGGGTGAAGTAGGTACTATCACTGTTTTTATGTAAGGAACTTTTCCTTTTTAATTTCTGAGATGTCCCATTACTCATGCAAGAAAAAGAAGACATATTATAATCATTTGATAAAAAAGGTAAAGAATAGGCTTCAAAATTAGCAGGGGAAGATAGTCTCATATGGGGGAAAAGCTGTAATGATCAATAGTGTTTTACAAAGCATTCCTTTGTATCTATTATCAGCAGTTATACCCCCCAAGTGTATCATTTATGAGCTACACAAAATCTTTAATAGGTTTTTGTGGAGCACAAAAGAAGAGGGGAAAAGCAAACACTGGGTTGCTTGGGATCTTATGTGTTTTCCCATAGAGGAAGGTAGAGTAGGCTTTAGAAATCTTTTTGATATCTCTAAAGCTATGTTTGCTAAGTTATGGTGGGTATTCAGGACCACTACTTCAATGTGGTCAAATTACATGTGGAATAAGTATTACAAAAAACTTGTTCCAACTTTAGTACAGTGGAAAAATAGGACTCAAATATGGAAAAAAATACTTAAAGCAAGAGATTCTATGGATCAAGAGATCTGGTGGGAGCCCACAGTGGGCTCTTCAAGTATTTGGTTTGACAATTGGACTAGATTGGAAGCCTTATATCATGTGGTTGAATCAGATTTTCAGATAAGAGAAGAGAATGGAGATATAGATTCACTAATGATAGGAGACAGGTGGGACATGCAGAAACTGGAAGCCCAATTGCCTGAAGATATTGTAGAGCATATTCTGGAAAATATTACCGTAAGTAGAGAAGCATCACCATGGGATATCCCTTGGTGAATGTCTACAAAAAATGGTAAGTTTACTGTATCTAGTGCCTACTACCTTGTTAGACAAAGAAGAAATATTGAGAAACATTGGAAGTTCATATGGTGTAAAGAGATTCCTTTCAAAATTATTTTTTCTTATGGAGATTATGGAAGTTTAAGCTGCCTATTGATGACTTGTTGTAAAAATGTGGTATTAATCTAGTCTCTAGATGTAGATATTGCCTAAACCCTCATCTAGAAACAATTCATCATGTATTTGTTTCTAGTAAAGATGCTACTAGAGTATGGAATTATTATGCATTAGCTGCATGGATTGAAGGACCATTTTTGCAATGTCATAAGACTTTAGCTAAATGGTGGAATGCAGAAGTTTCTGAAAGACTTTAAATCAATCACTTAAGTTGTGCCTGTAATTATATGCTGGCAGCTGTGGAAGTGAAGAAATAATTTGAATCATGGGAAGTCTATGTCTCTTAATAGGGTGATCTATGAAATAAATGTGAACCTACATCATGTAGCTACTACCAGATACCCCTGGATTAGGGACAAACCATTTACCTGGCCATTATTGTTGGACTTCTTCCAAAACTATAGAGCTCAACTGAAGTTTATTGTAGTTGTGTGGAAAAAACCTACTATTGGTTGGTATAAATATAATTCTGATAGGGATTCTAGGGGAAATCTTGGAAAGTGCTCTATAGCTTTTTGCATCAGGAATGAGGACGGGGACTTAATGCATGCTTTCTGCAGACAATTTCAGAAAGAATCAAGTTTATTTGCTTAAGCATTAGCTATGTTGGAGGGGTGTAAATACTGCATACAATATCAAATGCTACCAGTAATTTTAGATACAGATTCTTTGGCACTCACTAATATGGTGAAGGGGGATTGAGATAGTCCCTGGAACATTCTGGAAATAATTAGGAGGATAGGAGGATTGATGAAGGATCACATAATAATAGTACAACACATTTATAGAGAAGGGAACTCCCTAGCAGATTTCTTCACTAATTTTTGTTTTAGTTTTGCAGGTACAAAAACATTTAACTCCTTTGTAGAATTACCTAAGAAAGCAAAAGGTATTCTACTAATGGAAAAGCAGCAAGTTCCACAACTGAGAATAAAAAAACTATAGGGAAAATCTTCAAGTTGAGAATAAGAGCTAAAAAAACAGAGTTCACTCTCCCAAAATTCAGAGAAAAGATAATGGAGAATTCAACACAAAGGATTCAGATTATGCACAACCAGGTCAAATTTGAAAACGATTATCACATTCATTAATTGTAAATACACTAAGAGGATTAATTACATAATATGATATAAAGGTGGTATTAATCTCACCAAGATTCATCCTTTTATTGAGGATTAAGTAAGATATCACCTTAGTAACTTATGATTAACCAAAGAATTTCACATCTGTAGTCCAAAGGAGATGAGATAACATCGGATAGCTTGGAAACACTTTCCATGGGTTTTAATTACACAGGACCTGGTGAGAGATTTAGGTGAAATATTGTGTAAACTGAACCAAAGCTAAACGAAATAAACTCTTATCTTACTAAAAGACTACAGAGAACCAAACTCAAGTAAAAGGAATGAAGATACCTGAGTGGCCGGAGAATGCAAGTCGCCGAAAATTGCCAAAGGCGCCGGAGATGCTAAAAGCTGTTGATGTTCTCGAAGAGGAACCATAGAAACCTTTCCAATTCCTATGTACTTTATCTTTTTACCTATTTGGGCTTTTTGTTTATTTTCTTTTCATTTTTGTTTTTGTTGATTTGGATTTTCTATTTTGCTTAAACAATAAACAACATCTTTCATAAAAAAAAATATATTAGTTGTTGATTATACATAATTCATATATAATTTTTAAATTCATTAACTAAAAGGAATAAAAAAGATAAAAGAATGACGACAATGAATATAAGAAGACAACTTGAATTAAAACTAAAATCAATAAAACACAAAATAAAAAAAAGTAGAAGAAAGGTATTTTTGTAGTAAAGTATGATCAAAATATTACTTAAATAGAATTGTAGAAATTAATTTTTTTATAAAAGACAAAAACTTTAATTGATTTAGGAGCGATAAATATTGTGATTTTTTACTTAGATAAATAAGAAATTGTAATCTCCCGTATATTAAAAAAAATGGGCCAAGCCCATCCATCAACTTGAAAAGGAAAAGAATTTGGAGTATGAGTCATATTTCCAACTTCATGTTAGAATGAGATTTAAAAAAAAAAAGATTAGGCCTTATCTGCAAACTTTTCTTGACATAAAATTGGATTCAAAAAGAAAAGGGGCTTTGTCCTTTCAGTGATTCTAATGGCCATATGCCTATTTTTTTTATTATATATATAAAACAAGGAATTCAAGCAAAGGGATAGCCTTTGCCAATTTAACCAATAATAAAGGCATTGTCTTTGCCACCAGCGGAAGCAAGGTATCTCAAACAAAGGCAGAATTGCTATCTGCTTAGTCTCATGCAAAAGAAAGAAAAAGACGATCAAATTATTCGTTCAGTGAAAAGGAAAGAAAGATTAAGGATTTTGACTGGGAATTCTTTTGGGTTAAGGTAAATTTGTTCCTACATCTCTATTGTAAATTTTAGTCAAGTTATATTGATTTGAGTATTGAAATTTAGTTACTAAAGATAAAAATTTTGGGTAATAAGATGTTGTTTTGAATACAAAGTTTGAGAAATTGAAGGTTATCATAAAACCTTAAGGGTTGGGTAGTTTAATTTTATCACGGAATTAGCCCAAACAAGAGAATTAACTTGATATTGATATGATATAATTTTAGATTCGATTGAAGGGAGTCCTATCAATTGTTCGAAGTGAAAAGTTGGAATTTCGAAAATTGTATAGTGAGTAGTAATCTTACCACGATTTGTGTTTGTTAAATTGCATATTTATTCATGTTTTTAATGAAATAATGAGTTATGATATACTTTGAAATTGCATGTGGGACAGGTCCTTTATTTGATTTGATATTGAAACAGTTATTTGAGATATGATTTTGATATGATATTGAAAAGATTATTTGAGATATGATATTGAAAAGGTTATTTGAGATATGATCTCGATATGATATTGAAATGGCTATTTGAGATATGATCTTGAAGTGGTTATTTAAGATATGATATTATTTCGGTGAATATTTTCACTTACATGAGAAATAAGAATTTTTTACATGTGTTTTTACTCAAGTTTATATGTAACATGATTTGATATGAACTTTAAATGAAATGTATTATTTTGAAAAATGTTTTCATATGAATATCCTATTGTTTACAAAGAATTTATAAATGGGAGTAGACCTTGATTTGAATCCCATAGCTAACAGCGGGATCTTTAGGCCTGGTGCACCTTGTATTTACTGATATCTGTTACAGCCCCCACTAGTGGAAAGGTAGAACTAGCATGCTGATATGATATTTGACTCCTTTATAAGGGGTCCACTATTTTGGGCTATTCTTAATGAAGAATAATACTACTCTGATTACATGATTCATTCTTGAAAACCTCCTAAATATGTAATATTTGATACGATACGATGCTTTTTGAAGTTTATTGCAGAATTATTATTTCACTTGGCTTTCATAAAAGAATGATATTGTTTACTATTACTGTTTTCTGAAACAACATAATTTCATGATGTTTTGTGACTTTTCCCCATTTTAAAACAGTTGTGGTAAGTGTTGTTACTCACTGAGCTAGTGGCTAACTCCTCTCTATTATTTTTTTTAGAGAACGTAGGTGACAGTGAGTATTGCATTGGCTAGAGGATCCAAGTGACATATTCTTGGTGAGCCCCGCAATTGTTCGCGTGAGTTATAGTTTATTTATTTGTTATGGTTCTTTTTCTTAACAACTCATAGTTTGCTCCATTGTCATGTCTTTAGAGTTTTCAGAATTTTCTTGTTATTTTTGAATTATGGAATATTGAATTTTCTCTCGTCTTTGGAGATGGTTTTCGTATTGTTAGTTGGTGGTATTGGAGAAGTGTTGATGATCTATGGTGAATTGTGTTGGTGTTTGTGGGGTGGTTGTGATATTGGGTTGTTTTTGTGGTTGAATTGAGATAAGGAATTTTCTTGTTAGGCCTCAGAACAGGGAAGACTCTTCCCGAGTTTTGTAGAATTTTGACGAAGCTTGCTTTGGAGTCCTAAACTCGTTAGCGCTGGTCATGATCCTATTTGGGGTTGTGACAAAGTTGATTTTAGAGCGAGATTAATTTTGTGTCTATGGAGAACACGATAGTAGTAGAATCTGAATTATGGTTATGTTGCCGGCCATTTCTATAATCGTGATTCTGCAAAAGCGTGATAGGATGTGTCTTAAATTTCTTTCTCATTCTTCCTTACGTGTGGGACGATTAGGTCCTAATCGACAACTCTAACATTTTATCCTTTATCATATGACTAAAATTCGAGCTTTCAATAATTTGAGCTAGTTTGAGGTGGATAATGAAAGGAAAACGAATCTAGCTTTAAGTTATATCTTCTAGACTAGCGAAGAGTTAGCAGTAGTGGAGATGATCAAGGATGGGGTTGTTTTGCCACCATAAGAGATTGTTGTACCCCCGCGAATTTTGTAAGAAAGCCCCTTTTGAAAGGAGTATAGTTTACCTTCGTATCCTTAGAAGAATGTTGTTATTGCAACAATTTCCTTCCTGTGAAGTGCAATTAAGAGCTTGTAAAAAGAAATGGATAGACATGAAAAGTTTGGGCAATGAGAATGAGAATGTGACTTTAAATGAACGGAGACTTAGAAAACATGGAATAGTATACTTTTGACAAAATTACTGAAAATTGGGACCATCAAGTTCATCGAATTTTGAGAGTTTGAAGAAATGTTTTTGGAAAAAAAATTACGTAAAGAATTTTGAACTCTAGGACATCCCAATGTGGGACCATAGAGATAGCAATTGAAAGATTGAAGGTCATGAACAAATACATGGTATAACATGAGATTATTCACTAAGTTATTTATGCATTAAATCTTTCGTGGAGATTATGCCATTTTGACGGGGATATTAAGATATTGGTTTGGACTATGAATGCACCACTATTTGATTTTCTCAATAGGCTGAATACATGTCTTAATTATTTTCTAAGAAGCATTCCATGCTTAGAAGTCACTTAAAGGTTGGGTTAGCTCTCAAACGAGGTAGTAACCTCGCACATAAATACCTTACCTACTTTGAGGTGATTGATATTGCTGAAGACATTGAAAATATGTTAAGTTATAGGAGATAAACTATGAATTCATACAGGTTGAAACCAAAAATAAAATCAAATTTCAATGGTTATTTTAAATGAGTAAAGAGTTAGAAATCAAGGATTATATGAGATATCGAGCAATTTTCTTTGATGTTGCTCTTGCTGGAAACATCTATGTTAGTTGAGATATGTATCGAGCTTGTGGGCTTAAGTTGATATGATTGTAATTGATAGGCACTATTTTGACAAACTCATGGGTAAGAATTGGCTATCTTCTTATCGTACTATTCTCGATTATTATGCAAAGATAGTTAAATTTGAGATATTAAATGAGGCTATCTTTTTCCGAATCAGGTTCCAAAAATAAGCAATCATATATGATTTGTGATACCTCAGCTATTATAGAAGAAACAATTGGATTTATTTGTAATGGCTAAAGACTTCAAGAGATTAGACACCTAGTTTTGAAGCGGTGCTGAATTTATGAGGTGTTACTTATACGATAAGAAAATATTATGTTATAGACTTGTCACTTAACCCAAAAATCGTATCAATACTTCTGCCCCCCTTTATGTAATGGTGCCAATAAAGAATGAAGGGACTAAAGGAACAATGCGTGATCTACTGATAAAGAGTTGTATCCGGTAGAGTATATTGTTAAATTATACGACAATATTGGTTATGAAAAAGAAATGAGTTCTTAAGAATGTGCATCGATTATAAATAGTTGAATAAGGCATCGATAAATATGGGATACCCATTGTGCAGTAAGGTGTGTCTGATCGACTACATGGAGTCCAATTTTTGTTAAAATAAAGGTGATATTCTGTTCAGTTGTCAGTCATTTAAAAACCCGAGAAGAAATGTTATGTTATTCTTATTAAAATGGCCTGTAGAACTTGGTGGATGCATTATAATTTCTTTGTAACATCCTTCGAGCTAGCTGATGCTCTGATTGTGTTTAAGGAGTTAATGAATAATATAAGTCATTTAAAAAAAAGAAAAATATGATAGTGTCATTGATAATATTGTGTATAATTCCATCGCCGAGAAAAACATGAGGATCACTTTAATCTCTATATCAATTTCTCAAAGTGTGATTTGTCTAGACTTAATGTCATGTCCCCAGATTTATTGAACCTAAGAATGAGATTATTATGGATATTACTAAGATCGAGGAATATTGAAAAATTGATCAATGTCCACTATTCTTACTAAGTTTCACAATGTTTTGGGAAATGTTAATAACCATAGATTCATATAGAACTTCAGTAAAATAGTGACACCATGGATTTCCATAGTAAAATATGAAAGTTTCAGTGGACAGATGAGTGTGCACAGAGATATTAGAAGCTCAAGAAATGTTTGACCACCATAATAGTATTAGTGTTAGTGTCTTATTCTGGAGGAGTTATGGTGCCTTGTGATGCTTTGAAGGCGGGATTTAGACGTGTCCTCATGAAGAATAGTTGTGTGATGCCTTATGCTTTTAGATAGTTGAATAAACATAGACAAACTTTTTCTCTCATGATTTGAGGATGATTATAGTGGTATTTTCCCCAAAGGCGTGATTTACTTATATAATGAAACTTGTGAGATTTATATCGATCATAAGAGCTTAAAGTACCTTTTCCAGCAGAGATTTAAATCTTCGGCATCGTCAGTGGATGAAATTAATTAAGGATTATGACTGTGCTATTTTGTATCATCCTGAAAAAGTTAACATTGTGGATAATACTTTGAGCAAAAAAATTTGTGGGCAGTTTGGCGCATATAACTCCTGGAAAGAGGCAATTGGCGTAAGACATGCAGAAACTTGAGGTAAAAAATATCAGTTTTGGTGTTGGAAAGTCAGTGGTATTATTGGCTTATGTTTAAGCTAAATACTCTTTGGTAGAATCCATAAAGGCTATACAATATGAGGATGTGCAATTGTGCAAATATCTAAATGAGGTTCTAGTTGGGTAAAATAAGACGATAAGTTTTGATTGTGATGTTCTTCTCCGATTGGGTAACCTATTTTGTATACCAGCTGCAGATGAGTTAAGACGAGCTAATCTTGAGGAAACTCACAGCTCCAGATACAACATTCACCCTGGTTCCACCAAGATGGATCATGACCTGAAGCAATTGCATTGGTGGAAAGGTATGAAGAAAGATATCCCTAACTTATTTATTATAGGTATCAGGATTCGAAATTGGAAATGGCAAAGAGTTACCATGGATTTTGGATTTGAGTTAATGCAATTAGTTAAAGGTTATGACTCTGTATGGATAATTGTAGTCCGACTTACTAAATCTACCCACATCTTGCCAGTAAAGACACATATAGTGGAGTGAATTATGCTCAGTTATTTATGAATAAAAATTTTCCGACTTCGTGGAGTTGCATTGTCCATCATTTCTGAGAGAGTATTACAGTACACTTCAATTTTTGGAGATCTTTCCAAGAATCATTAGGCACCCAAGTAGATCTTAGTACTTATTTCATCCGTAGACGAACGGACAGTCCGAGTGTATTATATAAATTTTGAAGGATATGTTGAGAGCTTGTATTCTTGATTTTAGAGGTATTTCGGATACTTACTTACCCTTAGCTGAATTCGCTTACAATAATAGTTTTCAGTCAAGCATTCAGATGGCTGCATATGAAACCTTGTATGGTATGTGATATCGTTCTCCTATCGGGTGGTTTGAAGTTGAAGAGGCTAAAGTTTTAGGACCAGACTTGGTACAGGATGCTATGGACAAGATCCAATTGAGTTGCAAAGGTTGCTCACAGCTCAAAGCAGACAAAAGTTTTGTACAGATTAGAGAAGAAGATATTTGGTATTCACAGTTGACTATAAGGTATTTCTACAAGTCTCTCCTATGAAGGGTGTGTTGCGATCCAGAAAGAGAGGTAAATTGAGCCCAAGGTATATAGGACCTTGTGATATACTTGACCGTATAGGAGGAGTGGCGTATCGTTTGGCACTCCCTCCTGAGATGTCCTTCATTCATCTAATGTTTCATGTCTCTATGCTAAGGAAATATATATCAAATTATTCTCGCGTGATCAAGCACCGACCTTGCAACTTGATAAGAACTTAACCTATGAGAAGGAACCAATGGCTATCCCTGATCGACAAGTAAGAAGGTTACGTTCAAAAGAGTTTGTGTCCGTGAAAGTCTTAAGGAAGAATCAAGAAGCTACGTGGGATTCAGAAAAGGATATGAGACTCAATTACCCTCACTTTTTGAAGTCTTCAGGTATGCACTTGTTCTAAATTCGGGGACCGAATTTCATAAAGTGGGGAGGATGTATTATCCCATCTATTAAAAAAAAGTGGGCCAACCCCATCCATCAACTTGAAAAGGAAAAGAATTTGGAGTATGAGTCATATTTCCAACTTTATGTTGGAATGAGATTTAAAAAAAAAGATTAGGCCTTATCTGCAAACTTTTCTTAATATAAAATTGTTTTAAAAAAGGAAAGGGGCTTTTCCCTTTCAGTGATTCTAATGGCCATGTGCCTATTTTTTTTGGTTATATATATAAAATAAGGAATTCAAGCAAAGGGATAGCCTTTGCCAATTAACCAATAATAAAGGCACTGTCTTTGCCACTAGTGGAAGCATGGTGTCTCAAACAAAGGTAGAATTGCTATCTGCTTAGTCTCATGCAAAAGAAAGAAAAAGACGATCAAATTATTCGTTCAGTGAAAAGGAAAGAAAGATGAAGGGTTTTGACTGGGAATTATTTCGGGTTAAGGTAAATTTATTCCTACATCTCTATTGTAAATTTTAGTCAAGTTAAAATTGATTTGGGTATTGAAATTTAGTTACTAAAGACAAGAATTTTGGGTAATAAGATGTTGTTTTGAATATAAAGTTTGAGAAATTGAAGGTTATCATAATACCTTAAGGGTTGGGTAGTTTAATTTTATCACAGAATTAGTCCAAACAAGAGAATTAACTAGAGATTGATATGATGTGATTTTAGATTCGATCGAAGGGAGTCCTATCAATTGTTCGAGGTGACAATTTGGTATTTCAGAAATTGTACAGTGAGTAGTAATCTTACCATGATTTGTGTTTATTAAATTGCATATTTATTTATGTTTTTGATGAAACAATGAGTTTTGATATACTTTGAAATTGCATGTGGGATAAGTCCTTTATTTGATATGATATTGAAACGGTTATTTGAGATATGATTTTGATATGATATTGAAAAGGTTATTTGAGATATGATATTGAAATGGTTATTTGAGATATGATCTCGTTATGATATTGAAATGGCTATTTGAGATATGATCATGAAGTGGTTATTTAAGATATGATATTATTACGGTGAATATTTTCACTTACATGAGAAATAAGTAGTTTTTACATGTGTTTTTACTCAAGTTTATATGTAACATGATTTGATATGAACTTAAAATGTTTTCATATGAATATCCTATTGTTTACAAAGAATTTATAAATGGAAGTAAACCTTGATTTGAATCCCGTAGCTAACGGCGGGATCGTTAGGCCTGTGCACCTTGTATTTTCTGATGTCTGTTACAGCCCCCACTAGTGGGAAGGTAGAACTAGCATACTGTTATGATATTTGACTCCTTTATGAGGGGTCCACTGTTTTGGGCTATTCTTAATGAAGAAGAATGCAACTCTGATTACATGATTCATTCTTGGAAACCTCCCAAATATGTAATATTTGATACGATACGATGCTTTTTGAAGTTTATTACAGAATTATTGGTTCACTTGGATTACATGAAAGAATGATATTGTTTACCATTACTATTTTCTGAAACAACATGATTTCATGATGTTTTGTGACTTGTCTTCATTTTAAAATAGTTGTGGTAAGTGTTATTACTCACTGAGCTAGTGGCTCACTCCTCGCTATTATTTTTTTTTAGAGAACGTAGGTGACGGTGAGGATTGCGTTGGCTAGAGGATCCGAGTGATATATTCCTGGTGAGCCCCACAATTGTTTGCATGGGTTATAGTTTATTTATTCGTTATGGTTCTTTTTCATGAAAACTCTTACTTTGCTCCATAGTCATGTCTTTAGAGTTTTCAGAATTTTCTTGTTATTTTGGACTTGTGGAATATTGGATTTTCTCTCGTCTTTGGAGATGATTTTCGTATTGTTGGTTGGTGGTATTGGAGAAGTGTTGATGATATATGGTGAATTATGTTGGTGTTTGTGTGGTTGTTGTGATATTGGGTTGTTTTGTGGTTGAATTGAGACAGGGAATTTTCTTGTTAGGCCTTAAAACAGGAAAAACTCTGCCCAATTTTTGTAGAATTTTTATGAGACTTGCTTTGGAGTCCTAAACTCCTTAGAGCCGGTCATGATCCTATTTTGGATCGTGACAGAAATTTAACTAATGTGTTAGTGTTTATGTATAGGTAGAGTTTTACTTGAACAATATAGGAATGACCATTGAATTTGAAAATAAAAAATGTAAAAGAGGTAAAAATAATTTAAAAAAAAGGTATGTTTTTGGATGTGCACGTTTTTGCGTTTTGGGGGTATTATTAGATTTGTAATATATATTTGTGTTTATGTATAATTAGAATTTTATTTGAGTAATATAGGAAAAGACAATATTAAATTTTTTAAAATCAAATTTAGTTGATTTAGAATTCTTAAACTAATGATAAAAAATTTTAGTTGTCATTAATTCTGATGAATCCTAGTAAGGAAATTTTTTATCATAAATATATTTAATTAATTTTCAACTTTTAAATATTAGAAAAAAATATGAAAAGACGATTTTGTCTAAAATAAAGATTTTTAATAAAGGGTAAAAAGTTCAAACAATATTTCTAAGACCCTTCACACTTTTAATATACTAGTTTAACTAGATGTTCCTCGCACATGTAACGTTTGATTATTTAAAATTAAATAATTTTATCGATTGCGATTTTTAGTGAAGTATGAAAAGTTCAAGTCACTTTTCAAAGATCTTTCACATTTTAATACATAATGTAAAAATAAACATATATTTTAGTTTAAGCACATATATATTTTACCACCAAATATTTCAAGTGGTTGATCGATCATCACTTTTGTGTTTGTCATGCAGTACATCTTTCCCTCTGCTAGAAGCTAAGAGAGACGCATCAATTCGAACCCTATTTGTGGTATGATTTTTTTTTCTATATTTAAAAGCTTTTCTTATTTTTAAAGTTAATTTTTTACAAATCATTGATTACATCATTATTACGTACTTAAAACTTTTAAAACTTGGTATTTCTTAAATTTTTCTTATTCTAATGCTTTTATATTTATTTCTAGATTTTTGAAATCTTCTTAAAATCAAATTGACTTCTAATAAGGAAAGTTTTTTTCCATAAATATATTTAATTAATTTTCAACATTTAAATATTAGGAAAAATTAATAATTTCGATGACTTCTAATAAGGAAAGATTTTATATTTAATTAATTTTAACTCTTAAATATTAGGAAAAAATAGTGAAAAAATAATTTTATCTAAAACAAAGACTTTTAATGAAGGACAAAAAGTTCAAACACCATTTCTATGACTCTTCACACTTTTAATATATTATAGATAGATATAGATATAGATATAGATATATATATATATAGATATAGATTATAGATATATATATAGATTGTAGATATAGAATTATAGATTATAGATAGAGATATAAACTATAAAACATAAATATTGTGATTTTTTTGTTTGAATATGTTAAATTATATTATCTGAAAGAAAAAGTTCAACTACGATATTATTGCTCAATGAAATGTAATCCTATCTTCATCCCACCCCGAAACCCCCACGCCACATCCCTATTTGAATAAGGACGACGAATGTTATAGTTATTATATTGTCTAATATTAAAATCTATTAGAATGTTAATATTGATTTTTAATAACTATTACTTGGTCTAATATAGTTATCAAGTGCTCTTCTTATTAATATAAAATTCATATAATTCTTTTATTTGTGATCTTTTTTGTTTTTGAATTTTTATTTTAGTATTCAAATCTCTCCGGTTTAAAATTTATGAATAGTAACATATATTTCCTTGTGATCTTTTTATTTTTGAATTTTTATTCCACTACTCGCATTTCTTCAGTTTAAAATTTATGAATAGTAATATATGTATCATCTAATTTTTATATTATATTCCCAAAATTAATTATAAAAATATTATTTTCCCTCCCCCAACTCATTCCATCTTTGAAAGTGTTTAAAGAAGATACCAATATCATCTAATTTGTTGGAAGTACTTATGAATTTATGATCTAAAATTCAAACTAAACATTTTCACTGATATTAAAAATAATTTTATCTCACATTCGATAGTTCTATTTTCAAATTTGACTTGTATTATCTTTAACGACTTGAAAATTTGATGTGATATGTAAAATTTGTGATTTTATGTGATTTAATTATTTTACCCCTTCCCATAGTTGCATTATGATATTTCTGGGGTGTGGGAGTGATTGACATGATTTTCGATGGATTTTGATATCATTTATGCAATATTGTGGTTTTTGATGGCTTTGAGAGCCTTATTTTGGACTTATGTGGATATCTTTTGATCCGTGCGACGGATGGCCGAACGGACTATGCTAGCAGCTCCGAAATATCAATTTTAGGCTAGGTAGACCTTTAGTTCGGGTCCCGATGCATCTGAGCTCATTTAAACCTATTGGTCGGAAAGTTGAAAAATTGAAAATATGGGTGTGGGACCCACATTTGATCGAAACAAGCTCGGATAGAAAATCTTATTTCTCCAGCAGACCCAGAATATCGATTTCAGGGTGTTAGCATATTTGGTATGATTTTACGACTTTTATATCTCATTTTGACCCTCGATTTGAAAAATTATAATTTCGGGTTTCAGGGGTCAATATTGTGAAAACAATGTTTCTTTGAAAATCTAATATCTCCATCGCATCCGGAATGTCAAATTTAGTATGGTTGCATAGTTAATTTGTGTATATCGGACTCCAAACGAATCCGGGGCACCCCGTCGAAATTCATTTCTGCTTAAGAAGAAAAAAAACCAGCAGTTATATTGCAGATTTTCTGCAATATAAACAACTTTTTCACCTCTTTTTGGCCTATTTTGTACATTTTTCATCTTGCCTCTTGAGAGTTAAACCCTAAGTAGTTTGGGAGCTTAAAAGTGAAGCTTGTGAGAGTTTGGGAAGATTAACATCTTTTTCTTGATTTTATTACGAATTTAAGGTAAGAATTCACCCCTCTTCTTAGTAATTTCTTGAAAAATTTCTTAGAAACCCAAAATCTTCGGGCATGATTTTAAATTCAAATTTCACTCCTTTCACTTGAATAATATTTTTATCTTATAATTACTAATTTTCATCAATTTAACCTTCAAAACAACTCCGATTCTTGATTTTAACCCGGATTTCAAAGATTTTATCTGGTAAAGCTCAAAAATAGTTTTTCTTTGATTTGAACTCCATTTTTTACTCGATTTAACTTGGGTTTTCAGTTGTAGGTTCCTAAAAATATGGAAAACATATTTTTGAAGTAAAGTTATGATTTTTCCCTTCTTTTACGAAAACCCATTCTGGGGGTCCGTTTTGATCCTGAATTAAAAGCAGTCAATATGTGTGTCATTGATTTTATCTTGATGCATAGATTTCATATTTGATATTTTTAGTGGAGTTCGAGATTGGTAAGGTCGCGGGTTCAAGTGTAGCGGACCGATTTCGGCTTTCGAGGTAGGTTATGACTTAACTCTTCAGACTGGGCTGGGTAGTAAATGATGCTACAGAATGCATGTTAAGGGAGGAAACTAATCACGAAAAATGTCTATCTATGTATTGTGCCCGTGGGGGGACCTATATGTGATGTAATTATCAAAATTGAGATATTATGTGATATGTTTGACCGTGTGGGGGTCCTGTGTGATATTGATAGCCTTGAATACATGTGAATAATTATATTGTATTGTTTAATGTGGTACCATTGGTGTATTGTGATTATATTCATACTTTATTGGCATATGAGACATGTGGAAATTCATGGATGAAACGAAAATAATAAGTGGATATTGACTCATGTGGTTGTGGGAATGTATTATTATGGTTGGTTGTGAAAATATATCATGTGATTGGTTATGAAAATACTCATTGTGATTGGTTGTGAGAATTACATCTTCATATCATACTTATTCATGAAATATTGGTACCACCGTGGTAACATCTGAGAAACACTGACAACATCTTTTTTAAAAAAATATTGTAACACCTTATAAAATCCTTTTCGAGAGATATGCTTAAAAGGAGATATGAGATATGTGGATTGTATATAGGTTGACGAACCCCTCATGGGTCCTACGTTGGGAAGCTTTAGCTCCGTAGGTGTATACGGGGATTGTGCGATGATTCCGAAGGTTGTACGATGACCTCATGCATCATCATTATCATATTCATTGCACTTACTTTATAGTATTTATGTTGTATTGTATTGTCTTATTTACTTGTTATTTGTGTATTTGTTTTACCTTCCTTTACTTGTATTTGATGATCTTGTATCTACATATTCTTTTTATTCTATTTATATGTGACATAATGTATACTTGTGTTTAATATCTTGGTGTGTTGTTGTAGTATATGTGAGATATATTGGGCTACCGTTGTGGGATATTTTCTAATTGCAGGTGACGTTCCCTTAGTGTATATTTTGTATGCTTTATTTACTACTTTGCTTGGTAGGCTTATGATACATAATGAGTACAAGTGCACCATACTCATACCTACTGCGCCCTTTCGATGCAGGTCTTAGCTCGAGTACGCCTCAACTTGATTGATTCGGGCGATTGTTAGAGCTTCCAAGGTAGCGGTTGGACATTCATGCGTCCAAAGTTCACCTCTATCTTTCTATAGTTATTATGTCTTTATTAGTATTCAGAGACAATTATTATTCCTTTGTGGTTATTTTTCTGATGCATTTGACTCTTGGATTGTATTAGTAGTTCTTACACTATTGACACCTGGTTTTGGGCATGATTAATATTTCGGATAAGTTCTTTCCGCATTGTTATGATTACTTATATGGTTCGGTTTCATTTAGAAGCCTTACAGTTGGATATTTCTGTCTTTTCTTCTTTTCATATTAGTTTAGATGATAGACTTACTTGTCATGGTACGCCACGATAAGTGCCATCATAACCCTCATTTTGGGGTCATGACAAATTAGTATTAGAGCTGCAAGGTTTCATTGGTCTCAACGGTGTAAGAACGAAATGTCTAATAGAGTCTCGCAGATCGGTACGTAGATATCCGTATCTATCTTCGAGAGGCTATAAGACGTCTTTAGGAAACTTTCCTCATTTCATTCTTATCGTGCAAAGTTCTTTCATACCTTGTGTTCTGAGTTGTGTTTCACTCTTTCTACGTGAATGATGTTGAGAGATGCTGTGATAAATTAGTGGATATCATTTGTCGGTTATAGGCTTGTTGATGCTCCTGAGTTATCACGGGATCAATTTGTTGATGCCTTTCTGGAGAGATTTGTGCCTTTCAATTTAAGAGATCATATACGGGATGAGTTTGATCATTTAGAGCAGGCCTTTATGACAGTTATTGAGTATGAGGCATGCTTCCATGCCCTGTCCAGATATACCTTTGATAGTATTTCCATCGAGTTTGAGTAGGTATTTAGTTTGTAAAAGGTTTGGATGTCTCTTTTTAGTTATCTACATCTCAGATGATCATGATTAGGGATACTTTGTAGAGTATTGTGGATTATGCTAAGATGACAGAAGGTATGCTTAGTGCATCTCAAGGAAGTGCCAAAAGGGTGTGTCATTTTGGTAAGTTCAGGAGTCGGACCTCTCGAGGCAGAGATTTTAGAGGTTCTCATGGATATCATGGTGGGCTAGTGCAGGTAACTTTATAGAGTTTAGTAGGTGGATCTTCTAGTTTAGTAATTCAGGGTGACCATTTGGGATCAGTTGTAGTTTCGCTTATTGAGACTGGTCATACAGGTTGCTTTGTGTGTGAAGAGGTTGGCCATGGATCCAAGGACTGTTCTTGCCGTGTGTTAGAGCTATTCCTATTTCAGCTATGAGAGGTAGGTGTTCTACCAAATGTGCAAGAGTAGAGATGGTAGAGCCCGTATTGGTATTTGTGGGGCTACTCAGCCAGTTGGTAGTCATGGGTAGTATTATGCCATATCAGTCAGATCTGAGATGGAGGCTTCAGATGCTATGATCGTAGGTACTGTTCCATTTATTTCATACCTGCATCTTATTATTTAATCTTGGATCCAATTTTTTCTATGTGTTTATTTATTTTGCTTCGAGTTTTGATTCTGTTAGGGATCCTCTTGCCATGCCTATTCATGTATCTACTCCAGTAGGTAATTCTTTAGTGGTGGATCGGGCGTACCGATCTTGTGTTGTGACTTTTGCCCGGCGTGAGACTTTGATAGACTTGCTTGTGTTAGACATGATCGATTTTGATACTATTTTGGGTATAGATTGGTTGGCTTCCTCCATGCCTTTCTAAATCGTTATGCCAAGACTATGAATTTAGCTTCACCGGGGGTACCAAGGATAGATTTGAAGGGTACACTTCATTCGAGTCCTAAAAGGGTCATATCTTATGTTCAAGATCGTAAATTGGTTGAGAGGGGATATTTATCTTACTTGGACATAACTGTGACACCAGTGTTGTTTTGCCTCATTCCTTAGATTCTGTCCGTGTCGTGCGTGAGTTTATAGATGTGTTCTCTACGAACTTGTCTGGTATGCCTTCGGATTGAGATATTGATTTTAGTATTGATGTTGAGGTGGGCACCAAGCCCATTTCTATTCCTCCTTATAGGGTGACCCCAACATAGTTGAACGAATAGAAGGATCAGTTACAGGAGTTGTTGGATAAGGGATTTATCTGACCTAGTATTTTATCTTGAGGTGTGACTGTCTTGTTTGTGAAGAAAAAGGATGGGTCTATGCAGATGTGTATTGATTATCGACAGTTGAATAAGGTGATAGTTAAGAATTAGTATCCTCTTCCTCGCATCGATGATTTATTTGATCAGCTTCATGGTGCGACTGTGTTTTCAAAGAATAATTTAAGGTTCAGTTATCACCAGTTGAGGATTAGATCTTCGGATATATCAAAAATATCTTCTTGGACTCGATATAGTCATTATGAGTTTTTGGTCATGTCTTTTGGGTTGACCAATTTCCTTTCTGCATTCATAGAGTTGATGAAATGGGTGTTTCGACTGTATCTTGACTCCTTTTTTCTGGTATTTATAGATGATATCTTGGTTTATTCCAAGAGTGAGTTTGAGCATGAGCAGCATTTATGGATTGTTCTTTAGAGATTGAGGGATGAGAAGTTGTATGCTAATTTCTCTAAGTGCGAGTTTTGGTTAGAGTCTATTTTTTTCTTGGGTTATGTGGTGACCAATGAAGGTCTTATGGTTGATCTAGCTAAGGTTGCAGTGGTTTGTAATTGGGATAGACCTACTTCGCCCATCGATATTCAGAGTTTTATTGACTTGGATGAGTATTATTAGTGTTTTGTTTAGGATTTCTCTTCCATTGTAGCTCCATTGACCATGTTGACCCAGAAGAAGATTTTTTTTCAGTGGTATGATGTTGTTAGGCGAGCTTTCAAAAGCTCAAGGATTTGTTAACTTTAACTTCTATATTGGCTTTTCCTAAGGAGGGCGCGGGCTTTATTTTCCTATGTGATGCTTCAGGTGTTGGGTTAGGTGTTGTGTTGATGTAGGAAGGCAAGGTAATTGTGTATGCGTCCCATCAAAATTGGAACCTCAGGAGAGGAATTATCCTACCTATGATTTAGAGTTGTGCGCTGTTGTGTTTGCCTTGAAGTTGTGGAGGTACTACTTGAATGGAGTCTATTGTGAGATCTTCTATGATTATCGTAGCCTTCAGTACTTCTTTACTAGCGAGATCTTCATATGAGGCAGCATCGTTGGCTTGAGTTGCTTAAGGATTATGACTTAACTATTCTCTACCATTAGGGAAAGGCTAATGTGGTTGCGGATGGCTTGAGCCGGGAATTGATTAGCATGGGTAGGTTGGTACATCTTTTGACCTAGGAGAGCCTTTTGGCCTTAGAAATTAAGTTTTTAGCTAACTAGATGGTTAGGCTTGATATTTCGATACCAGGGTGTGTTTTGGCATTTATAGAGGCTAGATCTTCTTTGATGGAGCTGATTCGAGCTCATTGATTTGATGATGTTGGATTGAGGTTGATTCAATAAAAAGTGTTGAGTGAGGTAGATAAGGACCACTTGATTCAGATAGAGTTTTGAGGATTGGAGGATGAGTTTGTGTGCCGAGAGTGGTGATTGGATTAGGTTGATCTTGGAGGAGACCTATTGTTCCAGATATTCTATCCATCCAGGTGTGACTAAGATGTATCGTGATTTGAGACAACACTACTGGTGGGGTGGTATGAGGTGAGATATAGCAGATTTTATGGATCGTTGCCTATGTTGTCAGTAGGTGAAGGCCGAGCATATGAGGCTTGGTGAATTACTTCAAAGGTTACCCATTCCCAAGTGGAAGTGGGAATGGATCACTATGGACTTCCTGACTGGGTTGCCTCGTACATCTCATAGTTCTGACAATGTCTGGGTCATCATGGATTGATTGACCAACTCAACTCATTTTATTCTGTTTCAGGTCTCATTCAGTGCTGAGAGGTTAGCCCTTTTCATTATTTGTGAGATTGTGCGTCTTCATGGTATGCCCGTGTCCATTATTTTAGATCGAGGTTCTGTGTTCACATCTTACTTTTGAAAGACTTTTCAGGATAAGTTGGGTACTTGGGTTGATCTTAGCATAACGTTTCATGCCCAGATTGATGGCAAGTCAGAGCAGATTACTCAGGTTTTAGAGGATATGCTCTGTGCATGCGTGATGGATTTTGGTGGCCTGTGGGAGTAGCATTTGGATTTAGTAGAGTTTGCATATAATAATAGCTACCATTCTTGTATTGATATGGCTCATTTTGAGGCATTGTATGGTAGTCGTTGTCGCTCTCCAGTAGGTTGGTTCTTCATAGGTGAGACCTCGAGGTACGGACTTGCTTCATGAGTCTTTGGATAGGGTCCAGATCATTCAGGAAAGACTTAGAGTGGCTCAGAGTAGGCATAAGTGTTATGCTGATCGTAGACTTTGTGCCTTGAGATTTGGTGTTGGTGATCATGTTTTTTTTTTAGTTTTACCCATGAAGGATGTGATGAGGTTTGGGAAGAGGGGCAAGCTTAGCATCAGGTATATTGGTCCATTTGAGATTCTTTGGACTATTGGTGATGTGGATTATGAGTTGGCTTTGCCTCTTGATCTATCAGCTATTTATCAAATTTTTCATGTGTCTATGCTTCGTCGTTATATTCTTGATGAGTCTCATGTCATTCGTTGAGAGTCAGTTTAGTTAGATGAGCAGTTGTCCTTTGCTGAGGAGACAGTTTCCATTTTTGGCTAGGGATTTTAGGGGGTGGCACTCTAGAGTGATCCCTGTGGTTAAGGTCCAGTGGCGACATCGACCTGTAGATGAAGCTACTTGGAAGGTCAAGTCTGATATGCGTAGTCCTTTTCCCCAACTCTTTGTTGATTCAGGTATTTCTTTTGCCTTAGTTCGAGGACGAACTAGATTTTTAGTGGTGGGTGATGTAATGACTTGAAAATTTGATGAAATATGTGAAATTGGTGATTTTGTGTGATTTGACTATTTTAACCCTCCCCATAGTTGCATTATGATATTTCTCGGGTGTGGGAGTGATTGGCATGATTTTCGATGCATTTTGGTATCATTTATGCAATATTGTGGTTTTTGATGGCTTTAAGAGCCTTATTTTGGACTTATGTGTATATCTTTTGATCCGTACAACAGATGGCCAAACGGATTGCGCTAGCATCTCCGAAATATTAATTTTACGCTAGGTAGACCTTTAGTTTGGGTTTCGGTGCACCGGAGCTCATTTTAACCCATTGGTCGAAAAGTTGAAAAATTGAAAATATGGGTGTAGGACCCACATTTGATCGAAATGACCTCGGATGGAAAATCCAACTTCATCAGCAGATTCGGAATATCAATTTTAGGTTGTTAGCATGTTTGGTATAATTTTGGCTTTTAAATATTATTTTGACCCTCGATTTGAAAAATTTTAATTTTGGATTTTGGGGTCAACATTGTGAAAACAATATTTTTTGAAAATCTGCTATCTCTATCGCGTCCGAAACATCAAATTTAGTATGGTTGCATAGTTCATTTGTGTATATCGGACTCCGAACGAATTTCGGGCGTCTGCCGAAATCCATTTGGGCTTAAGAAAAAAAAAACCAACAGTTGTATAGCAATTTTCTGCAATATAAACAGCTTTTTCACCCCTTTTTGGCCTATTTTTGTTTATTTATCATTTTGACTCTTGAGAGTGAAACCCTAAATAGTTTGGGAGTTTAAAAGTGAAGCTTGTAAGAGTTTGGGAAGCCAGATTAATATCTTTTTCTTTATTTTATTACGAATTTAAGGTAAAAATTCACCCATCTTCTTAGTAATTTCTTGATAAATTTCTCAAAAACTCAAAAATCTTGGAGCATGATTTTAAACCCAAATTTCACTTCTTTCACTTGAATAGTATTTTTATCTTATAATTACTAGTTTTGCATCAATTTAACCTTCAAAACAACTCTGATTCTTGATATTAACCTGGATTTCAAAGATTTTACCTAGTAAAACTCAAAAATGGTTTTTCTTCGATTTGAACTCCATTTTTGACTCGATTGAACTTGGATTTTCAGCTGTAGATTCCTAAAAATATGGGGAACATATTTTTAAAGTAAAGTTTTGATTTACCCTTCTTTTTCGAAAACCCATTTTGGGGGGTCTGTTTTGATCCCAAATCAAAAGTAGTCAATATGGGTATCGTTGGTTTTGTCTTGATGCATATATTTTATATTTTATATTTTTAGTGGAGTTCGGTATTATTCGTGAAAAGTAAGGTCGCAGGTTCAAGTGAAGCGGATCGATTTCGGCTTTCGAGGTAGGTTATGACTTAACTCTTCAGACTGGGCTGAGTAGTAAAATGATGGTACAAAATGCATGTTAAGGTAGGGAACTAATCATGAAAAATAGCTATCTATGTGTTGTGACCATGTGGGGGCCTACATGTGATGTAATTATCGAAATTGAAATATTATGTGATATGTTTGACTATGTGGGGTCCTATGTGACATTGATAGCCTTGAGTACATGTGAATAATTGTATTGTGTTATTTAATCTGGTACCATTGGTGTATTGTTAGTATATTCATACTTTATTGGCATCTGAGACATGTGGATATTCATGGATGAAACAAAAATAATAAGTGGATATTGACTCATGTGGTTGTGGAAATATATCATTGTGGTTGATTGTGGAAATATCTCATGTGATTGGTTGTGAAAATACTCATTGTGATTGGTTGTGAGCATTACATCTTCATAGCATAATCATTCATGAAATATTGGTACCATCGTGGCAACATCTGAGAAACACTAGCAACACCTTTTTTAAAAAATATTGTAACACCTTATACCCTTTCCGAGAGATATGTCGAAAATGAGATATGAGATATGTGGATTGTATATGGGTTGACGAACCCCCCATGAGTCCTACATCGGGAAGCTTTATCTCCATAGGTGTATACGAGAATTGTGTGATGATCCTGGAGGTTGTGGGACGACCTCATGCATCATCATCATCATTAACAACATATACATTGCACTTACTTTATAGTATTTATGTTGTGTTGTATTGACTTATTGACTTGTCATTTGTGTATTTGTCTTACCTTCCTTTACTTGTATTTGATGATCTTGTATCTACATATTCTTTTTTGTTTTATTTATATGTGACATAATGTATACTTGTGTTCAATATCTTGGTGTGTTGTAGTAATATATGTGAGATATATTAGAACTATTAGTGCAAGCGGTATGGGCTACCATTGTGGGACATTTTCTAATTGCAGGTGATGTGCCCTTAGTGTATATTTTGTATGCTTTATTTACTACTTTGCTTGGTCGGCCTATGATACCTACTGAGTACAAGTGGACCGTACTCATGCCTACTGTTCCCTTTCGGTGCAGGTCTTAGCTCGAGTACGCCTCAACTTGATTGACTCGGGTGATTGTTAGAGCTTCCAAGATAGCGGTTGGGCATTCATGCGTCCGAAGTTCATCTCTATCTTTCTATAGTTGTTATTTCTTTATTAGTATTCAGAGACAATTATTATTCCTTTGTGGTTATTTTTCGGATGCATTTGACTCTTGGATTATATTAGTTGTTCTTACACTATTGATACCTGATTTTGGGCATGATTGGCATTTTGAATAAGTTCTTTCCGTATTCTTATGATTACTTATATGGTTTAGCTTCATTCTAGAAGCCTTACCGTGGGATATTTCTGTTTTTTCTTCTTTTCGTATCAGTTTGGGTGATAGGCTTACTTGTCAAGGTACGCCGTGACAAGTGCCATCATGACCCTCGTTTTGGGGTCATGACATTATCAACTAAATAGATCCATAATTTTCATAACTCATACATTATCAATTACTACTTAGTTTTAGGAATTCAATCTAGGGGCGGATCTACTGGGGGTTCAGGTGTGGCATGGCACCCGCAAACTTCAATTGGAAAACTCTGTGTATATATATATTTTGAAGAAAATTGGTATATTATTTAAGTTACACCCGGTGCAACAGTTGAGGAAGTAGTGCCAGTGACAAACGCGTTGAAATTTCACGTAATATATCAGAGTTCAAATCTAGGCGCCTACAGTATTTTGTTACTTTTTGTTCGCTATTCTATTTTTTTATAAGTTTTTTTTCCTCTTGACTTGATCTTTGTTTGACTCCTTTTTTGGGTAATCTTTGTTTAAAATTTTTTAACTTAAGTGTAGAACATAATTGAAGATTTTTTCTTCCTTCAAATTTATTGTTAAACTCTCCTCGTAAATCATAATAATGATGCTTGGCTTGATGTTATAATTTCTTAACAATAGAATTGGAAATATCCATTGAAGGTTGGCAACTATTTTGTACTTTCACGTTGACTGATAAATTAAATTTAACTTTTATTTACACAATTTATAGTAACCACAACAACAACAAACTTAGTGTATTTCCATATAGTGGGGTATGGGGAGAGTAAAATATATGCATTCCATACACTACCTCCGGAAAAATAGAAAAATTGTTTTCGATAGTATTTATAGTAATAATCACTTTTTTATTATTTAATCTACTTTGAGATAAATTCAAGTAAGTTGAATACTTAATTTTTGAAATATGCCACTCTTATTTTATCATTTTTCGCTTTAGATAATAAGTCAGCCTAACTTGATTAACTTTTTATGGATATTTGAAAAATATGTGAAATAAAATTTGGATATTTGAACAATATGTGACATAAAATTCTAAACAAAAAAATTGATCATCCATTTTAAATTAAAAGACTGAGTATATATAAAGAATCTAAATTTTTTTAAAAATATAATTGTTAAGATAAAATTTACTATTTTTGAATTGAATATAAAATTTTACTTAGAATTAGTATAAAATATGAAAATTATATATCAATTCATAAGAAGATTGAAATAAAACAAAATTCTTTGAAAATAATATATATTAATATGGTTAAAAGATTCAATTATAAGTGCATTAAGTAAATGATTATCAAACTAATTTCACAAATAAAAATTTAAATGAAAATTATGAAAGAAAGATATGCAACTATTTATGTCGCAGTATATATACATGTGTATATCTTCACTATAAAATTTTAAGGGAAAATAGTCTCAATATACGTAAACTTTGACAAAATTTATTGTAACACACTTGAACTTTGAGGAGGTCTTGTGAACCCCCCGCCGAACTATTTATTAGTGTATCTTAGTGACATTTATAAGTTAATTAAAAAAAAAAAATTTAGTGCAAATAAATGTCAATAAAATATTTTAATAAATAATTCAGGGGGTTATAGAACTCCCGTAAAATTTTAGAGGATCATAGGACCTTGCAAAGTTTAGGCATATTACAACAAATTTCTTCAATATTTAGATAGTTTTTAGAGCATTATCCCAAACTTTGATGTATCAATTTAAGATTTTTTCACTCTCCTTTCAGCTTTCTTCTTTGCATTTCCGCTATATGTATGTTTTAGTTAAGAGCAAAGAGAAGAATAAATCTATATTAATTTAAATTTTAAATTTCTCCTATCAATTTTATGTTCTAATAGATTTCAAGAATGCAACAAACTTATTATCTTAAAATGCGCTGCATTTAAAAAAAAACAAAAACAAAAATAAATTTAAGATATAGTAAAATGAGAAAGAGATAAAATTACTTACATATGCATTGCTGAGTAAAATATGTTATAAAGTGTTAATCAAGAAAAAAAATTATGTAAATGACTATGAAGAAAACATCTTAAATACGTCATTAAAAGATAAATAGCTGAGCATGGAACTCTGCTAAGCAATTACCTTGGATATGCTTATATTGTTTGGTTCCTGATTACCATTTTAAAAGTTTATTGGTTTTTTCTGAAACATGTTTCTCGTCTCTCTGAAAGAAAACATTTTATAAACATTTGGTAGCCTAAGTAACCTAGCACAATTAAAAAAAAAGAAGGCAAGTCAACGTCTATTATATATGTGATCATTTCATGATAATCATTGATCTCAATAAAATAATTTATAAAAAATTAACTCTATAATTTCAAATACACAAACTATTAACAAATTATAATCAAACAATCTAAAGTTAAACTTTGAGTAACAAAAATTTATGCACATATATATTATTGTAATTATGGCCAGTCATAAATAGTATATAATCAATAAACGAATATGATTGAAGAACTAATAAATAAGCAAAGAGTTAGAGAACAAAATAAAAGGTTAAATTAAAAAATCAATTTACATAGAAAAGAGTTATTTGAAATTCGACTTTATATTGATTAGTTTTTAATTAAAATTGTAGAAAAATCTGCAGCTTAAAATTTAAAATTTAAATTTTAACACCAATTCAACTAACTAATATTTAGTGAACTTTATCTAAAAAATAATTTTAAATAAACTTTATCTGTAAAAATAAATTGTATCCTCATATAGTTTCAATTTAAAAATATAAAACATATTACAAACTAAATAATGTTTAGTGGACTTTATATTTATCTATAAACTAATTTTAATAACTTTATATTTTTATAATTATAAATTATAATTATACGAATAGTAGCATACTTTGTTCTACAAAAATCCAACACATGTGATAATGCTCGATGAAAAAGGGGAAATGGAAATATTACTTTCTTTCTTTTTTCCCCTAATTTTATCCGTTACTTTTATTACTATTACTACTATTATTACGTTTATTTTTTAAAAATAAAAATGGCTATTAATACATGTGTATTACTACAACTATTATTTATTTTTATTATTGTTGTTGTTGTTATTTATTTTAATATTATTTAGTGTGAATTACTACAACTATTATTTATGTTTCGTTATTATTTTTATTATTATTGTTTATTTTAATATTATTATCTATTATATAATATTTAACTATACTTTATAATATTGAAAAGAATTAGTTTATGAATAGTAAGAGTTCCTTTAGAACTCTTCAATTTAGCTTCCTAGTTTCAAGCTAATGATAATATTCTTTTAATTTTTTTAATTTTTAATGCTTTCAAATTCAAATATCGTTAGCTTTTAATCAAATTTTTTATTACATTACAATTAACCTTTGTCTGAAAATTGCCATATGACTTCTCAATAGCTTGACACTTGGCTTCTTCTGATGCTTCTACTTTTGCGCCTATCTATCTCATATATATATATATATATATATATATATATATATATATTAAATAATATATTAAATTATATATATATAAATATTAAATTATATATATATTAAATTATATATATATAAATAAAAATAATATATAATTTTGAAAAAATTATATATTTTTGGAAAAATTAAAAACTGCCAAAATTTTGTCAAACTAAATTCTTAAAGGAATCCTAGTAAAATTTTGACAACCAAAAAAACGGATGTGGAATTTGTAGAATTTGTTTGAAAATAGAATTTCAACATATATAGGCTTCTTCTATTTTTTTTTTTTTTTTAATATTTTTTTTGTGTATTTTCTTATTTTGGGTTTGATTTAGTCTTCTTGTATTTATTATCATATTTTTTTTTTACCTTGAATTCTCCCTTTAATCTCTCAAGTTAAAATTTAAACAATGAATTTTCCTCTTCTCATAATTTCTGTGTTTCTCTTTCGGGTGAATATTTTTTAACAAAAAATTGGACGAGAATGAGTAGTCGATAAAGATAAAAAATTGACAAGTTAGGTTTTTATAGTGTTTTTTTGTTAATTGATTTCTTCAATTGAGTGAGATATAGATACTTCTTATTTTGATTTTGATGTAAATCCGATTTTTTCATTCAATTATCATACCAAAAAATAATTTTTAAAAGTATATGATTTGATGATTTCCTGTACGTGATAAGTTCAAAGTTGGCAAGTTTTAAGTTTATGGACAACTTAATATATGGGCAAAAAATAAATATATGAAATCAGGCTTAGAATTAATTAGTATCCGTTTGTTTATGAATCCTCTACTTTTATAAAAAGACTTAGAATATCATATTGGACTGGAAACCTAGGTCGGTTACTTATTCCTATTAGCTAAACTTTCTGAAGAATTAAAAGAGAAATTTTGTTTGTTTTAATTCATGGAATATTAATATTACTCTTATCAATCCTCTTCTACATGATGTTGAGGGAACAAAAATATTGTATGAATTCAAGAAACTTTAATATTGAAGGATTGTCATCTTAATCTCTTTCTCTCAATGTGATATTTACTGATTCAGGCCCTTTTATTTATTTTTTATGATTTCATATTTTTGACTGCTTTTGTATCCCTTATACGAACTTTCAACATAGAAAAAAACTTTACGGTAGATTTAGAATCCATCAACCTGACCTACTAAAGTTTCAGATGTATTTCATTCATGATTGTATAATATAAAATTTTCGTTCAAGAATGTTATTTTTGGATAAGCTCACTAGGAGCAATTAACCGTAAGTGAGGCTGTAATTACTTTTGTATACTAATTATGTGCTTTGAAAGTTGCTTTAGTTTAATTTGTATTTATATCAGATAAACAAGAAAAAAAATTAGGTTGTTCGAGAAACACAGAGAATTTGGTGCGGCGTAACTTACCCCCAAAAAGGAGCAAATTTTATGGGTAGTTTCTTTTTTATGTTTGGTTCTATAAGAAACTTAAAGGGTTAGTTGCATTAGAATTGAAGGTCCATAAAAACAAAAGTATTTTATAGCTTAATACGAATGAGTTAGGATCGTGCTATTTGTTGCAATGCCCCACTTTTTGTCCCATTAAAGAAATCTAAAGAACGATCGAGAGGAGGAAAGAAAGTCAGCTTGCGACAATAGGTCTTTAATAGTAGCTTTTCTTGTATCTACGGATGTGACTAAGTGATTAATAAAGTGGATTATGAATCTCTTCAACACTATCGAGAATGAAAACCTCGACGCCCTACATCACGACCTAGATAATCTGACTGGTAACATTGTTAACCACTAAAAGATGAAGACAATTTTCTTCATCTAACATATTTGTATGGCCATCTAGTTTGTGTGAAACTATTATTATAGATGAGATCTTATTTGAAGGCTAAGATGAAGATGAAACACTCCCAATACACATGATCCTTATGTGGAAGATACACAGAGATTGCCCAACTGCTAATCAATATTCAGTTTCCCTAATTTTGATTATGTGAAGAGAATGTTGTTGTGTGTCAAGGTTAAAGGTAATATGCCTCTACATCATGCTGTCTGAGGTGAGCATGTAAATGTTATTAGATTATTGCTATCTTCAAGGGCTTGTCCTACTAGGACCAATATATATAATCTTAGAAGAAGTTGCACGTGTTGTTCCTAGCAATTAGGCCTTCACGTTAAATCTTGACTTGGAAGCTTCGCTATCACATTTCAGTACTATAATTTTATCTGTAGCTGAAAAGTTTTATCAAAACATCTTCTTGGAAGTTAGAATGTTAGAATTAAGTTCATGCAACCATAGGTAGATGAGATTTTGCTCATATGATTTAAAGGAGAATATGAAAATATCAAATATTTAGAGGAATTCATTTGATTTCTATAAATTATTATTGAAACATGTTTTCTGTTAATTTTTCTTTTATAGATAAATCAACAAAACATTGACTTTTATAATTTTGATAAATTAAGTCTTTTTTGTATGAAAGCTTTAATAGTTATATAAATGACTTTTTCACTAAATTGATTTTTTTTTTGATTTTTTAAGTTAATATTTTAATATTTTCTATATAGGATTTAGAATATAGTTCAAAAAAGGAAAAGATTTAAGTGGTAGATTTTTTACATCTTTCAAATAAGTATAGATTTAATAGCTATAATTTAAATTAGTTTCAAAGTTCTAATTATTAATTAAACTATTCTCCTAATATTTGTGATTTGTGATATTCTATTTGACCAATTTTTTAGGTTAAATTTTATTTCGTACATCACTTTCCACTTTGGCATTACTTCATAGGAGACTTTGGTAAGTCAACTTATGATTTTTAGTTGAATTTGTTATTTGGATAACTACTATTGTGCTATTTTTCAACAATAGATAGCACGTGAACATGAATGCAACATAAGCCATCAGTTTAAATAGATCAATCATCTGTTGCGACAAATGAGACATTTGTTTCAACGGAAGACTCATATGTTGGATTCATGTTTATGGTTCTATAGTGCCGTAGTATGAATCGAATAGATGAGTTATCTGTTGCAACATATGATCCATTTGTTGCAACAGATTAGTTATCTGGTACAACATGATAAATATTTATTGCAATAGATTAGTAACTTGGATGATCTAGATATTAATATTTAGATAATGATCAAACACCTGCGCCCGTTGATGCAGCCAATACAGTGGGCAGTTGTTCTTAATCGACACAGTCTGGCAATCTTCAAGATGATGGGACTGACTTTTTCAATGGAATGTCATTCAAGATCAATAAAAAACTGTCTACCACTTTGTTTATTTCTTGTTTGAAAAAAGATTTCAGAATAAAGAAGGTGATTAATTTGAGTAGTGTCTTTTGCTACAAATATGCTAATCCAAACTGCAAGCAGTAGTTGAGAGCAGTGAAATACGTAAGTTCTGACAGATTCGTCATTCATAAACATAAAAAGTATCACACATGTGGTTCGGTGCACATCTCAGGCCAAAATCCTCACTCCACGTTAAAGGTCCTCAGTAAATATTTCAAGAATAGTTTTCCTGATGACAAAGGACCTTATACAAGGGTTATGGACAATCAACTCCTTATAGAATTGGGTGTCCTGGTCAGTTATTGGAAGATATATATGACCATAGGAATTGCCAAGGACTTGGTTAGGGGGATATATAAGCACACATAGGTAGTCTTGGATGCCTACCATTACATGATTGAGTCCACAAATCATAGCAGTAAGACATCATTGCATGTAATACCCTGTATTTTTGTGCTAGAATTATAACCTTCATTCCTACACGTCTAATCTCTAATCCAAGATATTCGTATGTGAATACAAGTTTAATTATCTTTATCCTCATGTTTGATTTGCGTTTGAGGTTAAAAATGTTCATAGAAATCATTTAGAGCCAAGTTGAGCTAAGATCATTTGATTCATCCAAAATTCTATATTCAATTCTACAAGGGTCTAATTCAAATGTGTATAGCTCTTTATATACATGGAATTTTTCATCTCAATACCTACCAAATTGTAGATAATTGATTCCAACGTTACAAATTTCACCAAAATCCGATACTTGAGCAAAAAGTTATGGCTATTTTCGTGACTGAGACAGTAGCATCGTGCGATTAGCATGCGACACACGCTCTGTCATACGTACCCAATTTCTAGGTTATGTTTCCGCCTCATTAAGGGGAAAATGGGTATTTTCCATCCCCTATTCAGCCATAACATGAGATTAAACTCCCAAAACATCAAATTATAGTTATTTTCTTCAGATTCTCTCAAGAACACATATTAGGGTTTCAACCCAAAGTTCAAGAAAATTCAAAATTTCACCATTACTTTTCAAAATTGATTCAAGAATTAGGCTTCCCATACCAAGAGCTTCAAGAATCATCCTTCAAAAGTACAAATAACATCCTAAAAAGCAAGTGTTCATCCAAAGTTCATCATCTAAGGTGTGTGGGATTTCAACAAGGACAATCCTTTTGTCCTTGTGCCCAAAACTTATTTTAAATTACAAATTTACTGAATTTTATATGATTTCCCATGAAATTGGAGTTAGGGTTTATACTCGAATCATATTGTTTGAAGATTTTGAGATTTCAAGTGATTGAATGTTAAATTACATGACTAATTTCATATACATATGCATGTAATATGATTTTTCAAATTTTCCCAATTGAGTTTAAGTATGATGAGATTCTTGGTTTTATTATTTTTATATTGTTGAAGAATGTTCAAGAAGAATATTGAGCCTGGTGTTTTGCTATTATTTGAATATTTATACATGAGTTCTAAATTGGGATTCATACCCATTATCACTATTACAAGATTATGATGTTTGAGAGATTTTGAAGATAAATTTCATGTCTATTCTCATCCTTTCATGCCCATTAAAGAAATTTTCAGATTTTGAGTTATATTATTAGTGAGTTTATTAACAAGCATAAATGCATTGATTTTACATGAGTTTGAGACATGGGTTATTAGGCCCTAATTTGAGTATTGATATTTTAAGAACTTATGCTTTAAGCACCCTGAGATTAGAATATTTTGAATTGTATAAACAGTATTTGATCTTCAGATCTCTGTAGAGTTTTGAAATCCACTTTTCAAAGTTTATTTCATATTACAAATATATAGTTGGTTTACATTATAAACCATGAGATTATTTTTAATAGTGGATTTTCAATGAGATAAGCGTAGCTAACTAAGGGGAGTAGTATTTAGCACCGAGTTGGGTAAGTTACTATGGTTTCATACCTCAGAACTACGTGCCACTATAGGATTGAGATTTATGGGCCCGAGACCGAGATAGTGATCACTGAATTGAGGTTATACTCTCTGGCAAGAGTATGAAGCCTCTCCCCAATGAGGTTTCTTACTTAGGAGGACAAGACGTTGGACTCCATATAGCTCTCATGGTATATGTTGTGTAACGCCCCAAAAATGGGTCCCGAAGCATCACATGGTGCTTAAGGCTACAAGTAGCCCCAAGCTAACCCTTTGAGCCATTTTTCTACCATTCAACACTTATCTCAAGATCATTATAATAAAAACATCTAAACATCATCAATAATGTCATACTGCAATACGAATGAAATACGGAAAGTAACAAAATACAACATCTCTGACAAATCTGATCAATCTAACAATCTAGCCTGACAAGCCTCTACTAAACTGTATATAAATGAGCTATTGGGACAGACCTCAACTGACCCGAACTCAGGAGATAAACTGAAAAACTCAAAGTAAATGAGGAAATCTGAACAACTAGTCCTCAAATCATGAGGACTCACCACTGCAGGAAATATGGATCAATATGCTCGGAGAATCTCGATCAAGTCTGAAACTGAGCACCTGAACCAACATTATAGGGAAAGTATAGCCCACGTACGAATACGTGGGTCAGTACCATGGAATATGGACCGAGTATATGGGGGTGTATGCAAGTTTTCAAAATTCATATCTCAAAAATATCCATGAAAAACATGCATGCTATAACAAGTGACTCACATAGCTCGAATAAAATCAGCATAATCATAAGAGAGTAAGATACATCAGGTAAAACATGTGATCATCATAATAAGTTCTCAATTCACTTTCATCTTATTTTCAAATCATAAAAGCAATCAAATCTCATGACAATTCTCTTTGGAACATATTCCTTAAATCTTTCGAAAATAATGACTTTCTCAACTCAGTCCTTCAAGAAAATACGTTTTCATCTCAGATAGAAGAGTACACACACACACACACACACACACACACACTAGGAGTCTCTTATAACCGACATAAACTATGTGAGCTACATGGAGTCCAACGTCTAACCTACGTTGGGGAGGGCTGTCCTATCCTTGACATCGTAGTAGGACCTTAAATCATCAATCTAAACAATAGTGATCACTATATAAATCAGCCTCAGGCTCACAACCTATGGGGGCACATAGTTCTAGGGAAGTACCAATCCTGCTATACCTCCCGCTCGGTGCTAAAGACTACTCCCGGACTTAGCTCAGAGCTTTTCAAAAGAAAATCCACTAATAAACAGTTCAACAATTCACAACGGGAGCCATCGTGCTACCCTTTTTATAATAATCAATAAAAGTGGATTTCATTTCTCATCTCGGTTTCAAATCTACCCCTTTTTACGATCAAAAGATCAAAGCTTCATTATCATCTCAAATCATTCAAACTCAAAGTTTTTATAACACATGATTTTTCAAAAACGACAATCTCAAATAGAGTTCAAAACTCATTTCTCAACATCATATGAAAATTTATCAAGGTTCAAGCTTTACATCATAAACATATATAAATTCCTTCAAAAGCTGGAAAATTCAGCTATAAGGCATAAAATATCATCTTTCTCATATAATTCAACTTCTAAAATATCAATAATATCATAATCTCATGAGGATCAATATAGAATATAAATTCATGCTTCAAATTCATAATAAAACATATAAAAATCCATAACTTCATAAAAGAAAAATATTTTTGGGCATAAGAACAAAAGGGTGTTCTTGTTGAAAAACCCCACATACCTCAAAATTGAAGCTTAGATTGAGTTTTCGAACGATGTAGTGCTATTCACTAACTTTTGGGTTTCCCACGTAGCCTTCGTAGTGGGGATTTCGAATATATAAAAATTATAAAATTCCCACGGTTGAATCTTTGGGTATCTGGGTTTTTGTGTTGAAACCCTAAAGGTTGTTCTTGGTGAATTTGGGTGAGAGTGGTGTTATTTTGGGTTTAGAGGGATTTAATCCCGTGTTAAATAAGTTGTGGGAGTAGAAAAATACCAATTTTCCCTTAATGAGACGGAAAAGGCTGAAAATTTACCCGGGTATGATGGACCATGCGTCGCATGCCGCATCCCACCGCAGAGAAGCATGCGTCGCATGCTCCATAGCACAGCAGAGAAGTATGCGTCGCATGCATATCACATGATGCTACTGGTTTAAAAACCAAACATGCCCTAAAGGATGTCCAAAAATTCCGAAACTCACCCGGAACATACTATGACGTTGCCCCATCGTAATGCAACAAAAATTTCAAGAAACGAAGGTCGAAAAGGTCACGAAATAATTCAACAAAGATTCCAGGCTAGAAAATGACTAAGTGTTGGAACACTTAATACAATTTCTAAGTGTTAAATTCAACTCAACTCCTTTCGAAGACCTTAACAACACGAAAATTTTTGGGGTCTTACATTATCTCCCCCTTGGAAACATTCGTCCCCGAATGATGCTAGATATGCCAAGAGTACACCGGAAACAAAGCATACAGTTGAAACCACTTATTAAACTCATCTCCACATCATTTTAAACTCCGGATACAACATAGAATGCATAAATTCTTGAAATAACAGCTGAACAATAAGATATAGTAGCTGAACTGCTGCAACTTTGAACAAAAAAATGCATGATTTAAAGAAAAACAGTACCTTCATCTTGATCGGAGCTTGCAGAAAATATGTGCGGGTACTTGAATCGCATATGTACCTCGGTTTCCCAAGTTTCACCCTCAACATATTGGTTTCGCCACAATACCTTGACCAAGGGAACTTCTTTGTTCCTTAGTCTTCGGACTTGGAAATCAAGGATCTCAACAAGGATCTCATCAAAGGAAAGACTACTTTAAACCTCAGCGCTCACCGAAGAATCGACTACCATGGAATCGCTAATATGCTTTCTAAGCATGGAAACGTGAAACACCGGATAAACAACAGACAACTCTGAAGGAAACTCAACCTCATAAGCTACCTTACCAACACGGCTAAGAACTCTGTAGGGGCCAACATAATGGGGACTAAGTTTCCCCTTCTTCCCGAATCTCTTCACCCGTTTCATGGGCAAAATCTTCAAATACACCAAGTCACTAACCTCGAACTCAAGGTCTCTTCTCCTAACATCCGCATATGACTTCTGACGACTCTGAGCTTTTTTAAACCTACCTTTAATCAACTTGACTTTTTCCATAGCCTCAAACACCGAATCAGGACCACTCACAAAGCTTCACCCACCTCAAACCAACCTATGGGTGATCTACATTTTCTCCCACACAAACCCTCAAACGGGGCCATGCCGATGCTAGGGTGATAACTATTATTGTAAGCAATTATATCAATGATAAATGATCATCCTAACTCCCCTTGAAATTAATAGCACACGCTCTCAACATATCCTCTAAAGTCTGGATGGTCCTCTCTTCCTGACCATCTGTCTGCGGATGAAAAATAGAACTCAAATGCACTCTCTTCTGAAATGCTTTCCAAAACTGTGAAGTAAACTGAGTACCCCTATCCGAAATGATAGACAAGGGAAACTCCATGCGACCTGACTAACTCTCGAATGTACAATCTAGCATAATCCTCAGCAGTATAAGTATGTATAGGCAAGAAATGCGCAGACTTAGTCAATCTATCAACAACAACCCAAATAAAATCATGATGGCGTCGGAAAGGAGGTAAACTAGCCACAAAATCCATATTTATCTCTTCTCACTTCCAAGCGGGAATACTAAACTTCTACATCATACCGCTAGGTCTTTGGTGTTCTACCTTAACCTGTTGGGACATCGTACACCTAGCCACAAATATTGCTATATCTTTTTTCATGCCACTCCACCAATAGATTTTCCGCAAGTCGCGGTACATCTTAGTGGCACCAGGATGAATAGAATACCCTGCCCCGTGCGCTTCAGCCATGATTCTCTATCTTAGATCATTAACATTCAGAACACACAACCTACCATACAATCTCAACACACCATCTCCCCCTTGGGAGAAAACCTTCACCTTTTGGTCCTTGACTGACTCCTTCAGTCTGACCAAACTAGCATCTAAGTCCTGCTTCTCCTTCACTTTTGAAACTAAGAAGGATTCGGAACTACTCCGAACCCCTATACTACCTTCATCCGAGTCAAACACCCTAACCCCCAGTCTAGCCAAATGATGCACATCACAAGCCAACTCTTTCTTACCTTCTTCAACATGAGAAACACTACCCATAGACACACTAATAAGGGCATCCACCACCACATTGTCCTTGCCCAGATGGTATAACACACTCATGTTCCATAGCACAGCAGAGAAGCATACGTCGCATGCTCTATTGCACAACAGAGAAGCATGCATCGCATGCATATCGCATGATGCTACTGGTTTGAAAACCAAACACGCCTTAAACGATGTCCAAAATTCTGAAACTCACTCGTAACATACTACAACCTTGCCCCATCTCAATGCAATAAAAAATTCAAGAAACGAAGGTCAGGAAGGTCACAAAATAATTCAACAAAGATTCCAGGCTAGAAAATGACTAAGTGTTGGAACACTTAATAAAATTTCTAAGTGTTAAACTCAACTCAACTCATTTCGAAGACCTTAATGACACGGAAATTTTTGGGGTCTTACATGTCGGTTAAGAGAACCTCCCTGCTAGTAAAAGTAAATAAACAACTTTTGAATAGTTTTCCCTAATAGTAAGATTTTTAGAGTAGTTTCTAAAGTATTTTTCCCTTAAGAGAAGTTATTTTACCTATTAGTAAAGAAAAGATTTTAAAAGTATCTCCTTAATATCATAGTGTTTTCCCTTCAGTTAAAGATGTTTTCCCTTGAGATTAGTTATTTTTCCCCAAATATTTTACGTATTAAGTGTAAAGGCTCACAAGCTTATTCAGATGATATTTTACTTGAGATTTCAGTTCCAAAGTTACAGTCTTAGTTTCAGATACAGAGGTGAGAACTTTACCACTTAGTCTATATGCTTTAAGAAGGGAATAGAACTATAAATTTTCAAACTAAGTATAATAACTCACGAGATTTATGCTACATGTTTCATTATTCATGAGTTATGAGATTTTAGCTTTCAAATTTATTCAAGCTATATGAGTTATTTACATTTTGCATGCATGATTTTTATAAACTATGATGATATTGAGATATTGTTACTTATTGCATTGCACCCCCATATACTCAGAACATCCTTAAAGTACTGATCCACATATGTGTGTATGTGCTAAATTGTCTCATAATGTAGGTATCAGTTCAGTTGTAGCACGCATACCATATTTAGATAGTTGCATCTTCCAGTCAGCATGTGATGAGTTCTTTTGATTTGAGGGCTCGAGTCAGTCATACAGTTTGAGTAATATTTTATTTTCTTTATTCAGTCGTATTGATTTGGGATAGTTGGGGGTTATGTTCTGGCTACCTATAGTCAATACTAGTAGAGGCTTCATGGACAGTCAGTAGAGTTAAGGTATTTAATTTCAGTTTTATTTGTAAAAGCAGAGTTGTAATCTTGTGAATTCAGTTTTATATTGATCAGATTTAGAAAAGAGTTATCTTCCGCCGATTTTGTATAGCTTTATGCATTTTATTCAGTTGTTTATGAGTTATGCCAGTAGAAGGGTTAGTTTGGGATTACTTATGGTCCTAGGCACCGTGTAACATCTCAGGCTAGATTTTTGGGGTGTTACATTGCATGTTGATGAAAACAAAAGTTTCAAGTAATTTTTTGTATCATATGGTGCTTGGATTCAAGGTTTTTGACACTTGAGTAAAGGCATAGCCGTCGACGGTAACTTCTTGAAGAGCAGGTATAATGGAGTTCTGCTAGCGACGGTGGCACAGGATGCGGAGAATCATATCTTTCCTGTCACTTTTTGTTTAGTGGACAAGGAATATGATGCCTCTTATAGAATTTTTTTGAACAATCGCGAAGCTACGTTGAAGATACCAAAGAGTTGTTTTTTGTTTTAGATAGGCATCTAATTATTCCAAAAATGGATTCAATTTTCTTCACTTCAGCTTACTTTGGTTATTGCATCAGGCATCTTGGAGAGAGAACATTCAGACCAACTATCACTATGAAAGGGCCGTGATATTTTTTATAGAGCATCTAAAGCATATAAGAGAGAAGAGTTCTTAGAACATTTCAATCAAATAGCAGATATGCATCCCAAGGCAACAAAACATCTCATACGTATCAGTTTTGAGAGATGGAGCAGGCATTTTGTCCAAAAAAATAGGTATATAGCAGGGCATTCTATCCTAAAGATAGGTACATTCTTATGAATTTAATGTCTTGTTTGAGTTACAAGTTTAGTATGATATCATACTAAGTGATTCTTTTATATAAGTACAATATTATAACATCAAAAATACCTGAATCGGTGAATTCATTATTTGGCATTGAAAGAGAATTTTCCATCAAGGCTTTGTTTGAAATTATAGAAGTATGTCCATATTTTAACGAAAAACGTGTGCAGTTAAGAGCAAAAGAACCCCATTTGTTCTAAAAATAAAAAAAATAATATCAAAAAATGTCAGTCTGGGGAATAGTTTATTATCTCATCAAATAACAGATTACAAATTCAGTATCACTCATCATGGTGATGTTGTCACGGTCGATCTTCAAACAAGATCTTGTACTTGCAAAGTTTTTGACTTGGAAAAAATACCCTGTCCACATGCTATGGTAGCGCTTCGAGCTCAAGACGGTGTAAAATATGGACCAAAAATTTATGAGCACTCCTCTCAATGTTATTCGGTGGAAAAATATAAAATGGCATAAAGTGGGCATATTACTCCGGTGCCTCCCGAAGAATCTTAGGTTGTTACAGAGCTTTTGGGGAGATTAATACCTCCTCCATTTATTGACCCAAGCACTATTTAACTAGGAAGAAAACCATATAAGAGGAGGCATAGAGTTGTAGAATCATTTCCATCAAGAAGAAATAAGTGCCTCGTATGTGAGGGCGTTGGCAACGAAAAAACTACATGCCCAAATCGTAATCCGCCATGATCATTGTGATTACAAAAACTTGTGTCGTTGTTTTTTGTGGAATTTTATATATTTAACTCATTTTTGTGAACATAATGTTATCATTTATTAAATATAAAATATCTGTTTAATAACTTGTGCATTAATTAAAAGAGGCAAAACATTAACTTAAATACAATAGACCATAATTATTTTCAACAGATCGCCCATCTGTTGCAATAGATGGACATTATCTGGAAGAACACAATATAAGTCATATGTTTTCCTCCAACATATGACAAATCTGTCGTAATAGATGGATAATCTATTGAAAAAAATCCAATCGATGACTAATTTATTCCAACACATGGTCCATCTGTTGAAAGAACTTAAAAGCCAAAATTGCTATTGCTTTTCTACTGGATTCAAAATTGATCCTTATCTCCAGCCGTTGACATGTTAACATGTATGTTTAGAAGAAGAAATAGAAAAAATGAAAATTGGATAAGAATTGAAAAGACAGAGTCGACTAAAAATAATTTTTTCATTAAACGAAAAATAATATATATTAGGTATAGATCCGATAGAAAAATTAAAATAAATATTCTAAAAGAAAAAATACATTATTATTATTATTATTATTATTATTATCATCATCAACATCATTATTATTGCTTGCTAGTCAATCTTCAACCGACAATAGCAGGGCCCTCTTCAGCCTGCGAATCTCTTGAAGCATCCTTGCTCTCATGGTGCCCAACTCCCACTGTAGGTCATTAATCTACATTTGAAGTTCCCGTACTGTGTCATGCAGAATAAAAAAATCCTAAACAGGATCAACCATAACTAGAACATGTATGAATTGACAAAAAATATATGCACATGTAACACCCGAATCTAGTTTTTGGGATGCCACATAGTGCTCCAAAATACAAGGAGTTTTGAACTCCCTAGCTGCTTTCTAATGTCTCTGAACCTCAAGGTAGGGATAATATAAATATAAAGTCAGGACAAGTACAAAAAACTATCTGAACTGACTCAATCTCTCAAGTTTTGGTAAAATAATACTGAAAAATCTAAATAATAAACCATAGTCCACAACTGAAACTAGTAATTTGACAAGCCTCTAATGACTGAAACAAGAAAGTCATTGGGACAGACCCCCAACTGACTTGGACTGAACTAAAAATAATATGAAACTCAAATACTATGAAAACTAGAAAGATGCAGGAGTAGGTCCTCAAACCACGAGGACTCACCAAAGTTGGGATGTAGATAAGATACTCAAAAATCACTATCACTGCTGAGATTGGGATGTATAGAAAAATCTTTAAAATCTGTAGGGGAAATTCTTTTAAAGATTTTTCTATACTAGTAGAAAAATAACTTATCTTTAGGACTTTAGGAAGGTTCTCTTAACCGACATAAACCATGCGAGCTACATGGAGTCCCATATCTCACCTTCCTAAATAGAAGATAAACCTCACGTTGGGGGAGAGGTGTCATATTATTGACAGGGAGTATAACCTCAGCTTAAGTAATCACTATCTCTGCCTCTGGCACATTAATCTCAATCCTACGGTGGCACGTATTTCTGGGGTATGAGACCTCATAATCATACCCAACTCAGTGCTTAATACTACTCCCTTTTATTTACTACGCTCATCTCATTGGAAATCCATTTCTTAAAAATAAACTCATGGTTTATAATGAAAACCAAGCTCATATCTGTACTCGAAAATAAACTCTGAAAAGTGGATTCCAAACTCAACTGGGGATCCGAAGATCATACAATGTTTATACAACTGAAAATATGCAAAATCTCAGGGTGCTCGAAGCACAAGTTCTTTAAACATAAATTCTCAAATTAGGGTCTAATAACCCATATCTCAAAATCATGTGATTTCTTAGTAAGTCATCATGCTCAATAAGTTTTCTTGAAAATATTTCATCAATATCAACATAAAATTCAAGAGTCATAATATCATGCTTAAACTTACTTGAAAATCTGAAGTCAATATCTCATAACATACTCATGGTATTCAAAATCATGAAAAAAAACAATTTTTAACTCAAGACAAACAAGGAATCTCGTAATTCAACCATATCGTACTCAAAACCATCAATAAGATACTTTTGGTTAGAAACCAAATCTGAAACATAAGATATTTGCTTTAAAATATACTTTTGGGCACAAGGATGAAAAATTGTCCTTGTTGAAAACCTCACATACCTTAGATGAACTATATGAACAAACTTGATTTTGAGTTGCTATTTGTATTCTTAAATGAGTATTCTTGATGCTCTTAGACTAAGAACCTTGAATCTTGTCACAATTTTGAAAAACAATAGTGGAATCTTGAAGATGCTTGAGGTTAAAGGTTGAAGATAGGGTTTCTATTTGAGAGGATTTGATGAATAATGAGCGTATGTTGTTCAATAATATGCTAAATCTTTTGTTTTCATGATTTAGGGATATAGGCAAAAGACTAAGCTGCCCTTGGATTTTAAAATATGTACCAGCTATGCCGTTTAAGGCTTCACCATAACGCGGTGAATGGTCCATCTCTATAAGCACCGCAACACAGTGGAATCACGATGAGCTACTTGATTATGTTGATTGCAGATTTAAGACTCACCGCGATGCAGGGCAATCGCGGTGATCTACTGGATTGGGACAATTGTTGATTTGGCTTCTATCACGATGTGGTGGCCTTCCTATCGCTATTGTCACCACGATGCAGCCCAATTACTGTGTGCTATTGGAATTTTCCAATTGCAGATTTGACCTTCATCGCGATGCAATGGTTTGCCCAACTGGAATACTGTTTACTAAAAGCGTTCTAAATATTTCATCGAGTGTCGGTTCTGGGCGGACCTTATATCAGTGGAAAGCTCTTCAATTTACCCCATAGTGGAAAGTTGAAATAAAGAAAATTCTACAGGGAAAGAACAATGAATCATCTTTAATGCAATTACTTGAAAAATTTAGGGATGAAATTTAGCTAGGAAACTTCAGGGTATTACAATATCTCCCCCTTGAGAACATTCATCCTTGAATGTCGCTAGTTAGACTAAGAATAATAAGGAATCTGAGGATACGAGATAGCATGAAAATCTAAAAATAAGATTGCTAAACTGATTCTAAATCATCCTGAGCTTCTGAGTAAATCTGTGAGTGCATGAACATATATGAGGACATCTATATATAGCTGAATACATATGATTCGAGAAGAACATTATTAATAAAGAGTATTACCTGCGGCTAGATCTAATTTTATGGAGAAGAGGTGAGGATACTTGGCTCGCATATCAGCTTCTGCTTCCCAAGTGATGCCCTCAACTGACTAATTTCTCCAAAGAACTTTGACCAAGGGAACTTCTTTGTTCCTTAGTCTATGAATCTGATGATCTAAAATCTCAATTGGAATCTCTTCATAAGAAAGAGTATTCTGAATATCTGAGTTTTTTAAAGGATCTGCAACAATAGCGTCACTAATGCATTTCTTAAGCATAGATACGTGGAATACAGGATGAACAGTTGACAAATTTGCAGCTAACTCAATCTCATAAGCTACTTTCCCAACATGACTTAGAATTCTATAAGGGTCAACATAATGGGGACTAAGTTTCCCCCTTTTGCCAAACCTCTTCACCCCTTTTATGGGTGAAATCTTTAGATACACTAAATCATCAACTTCAAACTCAAGATCTCTTCTCCTCACATATGCATATGATTTCTGACAACTCTGGGCTGTCTTCAACCTTTCTCTAATCAACTTAACCTTCTCCAAGGCCTCAAACACTACATTAAGCCCAAGAAAAGTGGCCTCACCCGCTTCAAACTAACATATGGGTGATCTACATCTCCTCCTATAAAAAGCCTCAAATGGGGCCATCTGAATGCTAGAATGATGACTGTTATTATATGCAAATTCAATTAATGGCAAATGTTCATCCCAACTACCTTTGAAATCAAGAGCACATGCCCTCAACATATCTTTCAGAGTTTGGATGGTCCTTCTCTACCTGACCATCTATCTAAGGTGGAAAGTAAAACTAAGATTAACTTAGGTTCCAAGACCATTCTGAAAGGCTCTCCGAAACTGGAAAGTAAACTGAGTACCCCTATCTGAGGTGATAGACAAGGAAACTCTATACAATCTAACTAAATATCAAATATATAACTTAGCATAATCCTCAGCTGTATAAGATGTATGCACTGACAGAAAATGTGCTAACTTAGTCAACCTGTCTATAATCACCCAAACCGAATCATAATGACGAGGCAAACGAGGCAACTCGGTCATAAAATCCATATTTATGTCTTCCCTTTTCCAATTAGGAATACTGAACTCTCGCAACGTACCACTAGGTCTTTGGTGATCTACCTTAACCTATTGACAAGTTGCATACTTTTCTACAAACTCTGCTATGTCCTTCTTCATACCACTCCACCAATAGATTTCCCATAAATTGCGGTACATCTTCGTAGAACCTGGATGAATAGAATAGCATGCGCTTTAGCCATAATTCTCTGCCTCAAATCATCAACAAAAGGAACACACAATCTATTATGATATCTCAATACACCATATCCCCCTGGGATAAAGCCTCTAAATTTTGGTCTTTAACTGACTCCTTCAGTTTGATCAAACTAGAATCCATATCCTGCTTCTTCTTTACTTCCGAAACTAGGGAAGATTCAGAACTAATCTGAACCCAAACATTTCCTTCAGCTGAATCAAGCAACCTAACACCCAATCTAGCCAAATGATGAAATTCTAGAGATAACTTCTTCTTATCCTTCTCCACATGAGCAACACTGCCCATAGACAACATGCTAAGGGAATATTCCACTAATTGGCCTTGCCCAAATGATACAACACACTCATATCATGATCTTTTAGCAACTCTAGCTATCTCCTCTAACGAAGATTCAACTCATTTTGAGTAAACACATACTGCAAGCTTTTGTGGTTCGTGAACACATCAACATGAAAACCATATAGATAGTGTCTCTAGATTTTCAAAGCAAATACCACAATAGCTAATTCAAGATCATGGGTTAGGTAATTCTTTTCATGAGGCTTCAACTATCTAGAGGCATAGTCTATAACCTTACCTTTATGCATTAACACACTACCCAAACCAACTCTAGAGGCATCACAATACACCATAAAACCATCTGTACCATCGAGTAATGCTAATACTGGGGCTGAAGTTAGTCGAGTCTTCAATTCCTAAAAACTCTTCTCGCAAGAATCTGACCACAGGAACTTAAATTTTTTTTGGGTTAATCTAGACATAGGAGATGCAATGGATGAGAAACCCTCAACAAAACAGCGGTGATAGCCAGCTAGACCCAAGAAACTTCTAATGTTTATTGGAGAGATAGGTTTAGGCTAATTTCTTACATCTTCTGTTTTTTGAGGATCAACTCTGATGCCATAAAAAAAAATAATATGATCGAGAAAGGATACGGATCTTAAAAAAAACTCGTATTTGCTGAATTTTACGAACAATTGGTGATCTCTAAAAGTTTGCAAAAACACTCTGAGATGATCTACATGTTCATCTTCACTACGGGTACACGAGGATATCTTCTATGAATACTATGACAAATATGTTTAGATACTGCTTGTACACTCGATTCATGAGGTTTATAAAAGCTGTTGAAGCATTGGTTAAACCCAAAGACGTGACTAGAAACTCAAAATTACCATAATTGGTTCTAAAGGTTGTCTTTGGAATATCACATTCCCTTACCTTAAGATGATGATAGTCGGATCTAAGGTGTATCTTTGAGAAATAACTGGCACATTGTAATTTATCAAACAAGTCATCAATTCTAGGAAGAGCGTATTTATTCTTGACTGTGACCTTATTTAGTTGGCGATAGTCATTGCACCTATGCAAGGAACCATCTTCCTTCCGCACGAATAGGACGGGATGCCCCATAGAGAAACACTAGGCCTTATGAAGCCTTTATCTAAAAGATCTTTGAGTTGTTATTTCAACTCCTTAAGCTCTTTGGGAGCCATTCTATATGGAAATATAGAGATAGGATGTGTATCGGGAAGAAGGTCAATCCCAAATTCTATCTCTCTATCGGGAGGTACCCTTGGGAGATCTTTTAAAAAAACATTGGAAAACTCATTAACTACTCTAACTGACTGAATAGTTAGAGTCTCAGACTTAGTGCCCTTAACTTGAACTAGATGATAAATGCAACCCTTGGATATCAACTTTCTGGCCTTAAGATAAGATATGAAATAACTCTTGGGAGATATAAAATTACCTGACCACTCAAAAATTGGCTCGTTTGGGAACCAAAACTTAACCACACAGGTGCGACAATCTATGGTTGGATAACAGGAATAGAGCCAATCCATACCAACAATAAGATAAAAATCAACTATGTCTAACTCTATTAGATTTGCCAATATGAATTTATGAAGGACAATGATAGAAAACTACTTATAAATTTGCTTGGCAGTAACTGACTCACCTACTGGGGTGGCAACTAAGAAAGGTTCAGGGATCTTTTCAGAACTCATCTCAAAATTCACAGCAACTAACGGGGTCACATAAATTAAACTTGACCCAGGGTCCAACAACACGTATACATCAAAATGAAAGACACAAAGCATACCACTAACAACATCAAATGAATAATTATGCTCTTGAAGGGATGGTAAAGTATAGAACCTATTCTGGCACTGACTATCACCTGTTCTAGACAATACCCCCTGAGAAGGAGCTGGGTGTCCTAAAGGAGCTGGTGCACTGTTAGCCTAAGTCTGTGGATGAATATCTCTATTTCCTTGTCTATCATGCGGGCAATCTCTAAAAACATGACCCAACTTACCACAACCAAAACAACCCTTCTGCTCGGCCAAACACTTGCTGGGATGGTCCCTACCACACTTAGCACATGGAGGATAATGAGTTTTTCCACTTACATTGTTCTCAGATCTGGACATAGAGGACTTACCCTACTGCTTCTGTCTGTTTTTAGGTGTAGGAGCACTGGTTGATGAAGGTGCATGCATAGTGATCTATTCTAAAGCTGTAAATGATTTTCTCCCCTGGACCTATTCTAATCATAATCATACTGCCCTATTTTAGCCCTCTTACTTACTCTCTCTTTCCATCATCTTCTCTGCCTCAATCTACTGAGAAAGCATCATCTATTTAGAAAGATCCATGTCCTATTGAGCATAGCAGTCCTACACTCCTTAACCACCAACCCAGACACACCAGTCACAAACTTATTTATACTTGCTCTAGAGTCAACTATCTGATCAGGGGCATACTTAAACAGCTAGTTGAACTTAAGGCAATACTCCTTCATTGTCATAGAGCCTTGCCTCAGGTTTATGAACTCTTCTATCTTAGCTTCTCTTATCTCCATGGGGAAAAACTTGTCTAAGAGCATACCAGAAATATTTACCAAGTCATAGGAGCTTCATCCTCCCCTCTACTCTTCTTCCACATCACTACCCAATCATGAGCAAAATCCTTTAGCCTATAAAAGGCCAATTCTACACTCACCTCCTTAGAAACATGCATAATCTGGGTGATCTTCTTCACCCCATTAAGAAAGAGCCGTGGGTCCTCACATGCTTTTGACCCAAAGAATTCTGGCAAGTTCATTCTCATAAAGTCTCTGATTTTGGCTGTGGCTAAATGTTGCCTTGAACATTAGCTATAATAGCTTGGGCTAGCACCTGAAAAGCTGCTCGAAACTCTGCATGTGACACATTCTCATTCAATGGATCTACGGCCTGAGGTGGCTGGTTATCATTCCTATGAGTGTTAGCTCTACGAGAAAGCATATTCTGTCATTAAAGAGCATGATTTAATAGTAGATAAAGATAGCTACACGCACGGTAGATTATGAAAGAAAGAGATAATTTTCCTAAAATGCTTCATAGCCTCTTGCTCATAGATGTGACATGCTTCACACCAATGCTCAAGACTCTATGTAATGAGGCTTGTCTGACTCCCTAGGACTTTCTAAACCTTAGGCTCTAATACCAACTTTGTAATGCCTCAAAATCTAGTTCCTGAAATACCACATGGTTCTCCGATCCTATAAGTAGTCCTGAACTAACCCTGGCTTCTTTCTAATGTTTCTAAACCTCAATGTAGGGATAATACGAATATAAAGTCATGACAAGTGTAGAAAACTATCTGAACTATCTCATTCTCTCAATTCTTGGTAAAACAATACTGAAAAATCTGAGTAATAAACCATAGTCCATAACTGAAACTAGTAGTCCGATAACCTCTAAAGACTTAAACTAGAGAGTCATTGGGACAAACCCCAAACTAACTTGGACTGAACTGAAAATAATATCTCAAATACTATGAAAACTAAAAAGCTACAGGAGTAGGTCTTCGAACTAAGAGGACTCACCAAAGTAGGGATATAGATAAGATTCTCAGATATTATTATCGCTACTGAGAATGAACACCTGAACCTACATTATGAGACAATGTAGCACATAGACGTATATGTGGATTAGTACTTTGAGGATGTACTAAGTAAATGGGGGTGCATGTAATAAGTAAATAATAAAATCACAGTTTATAAAATGATGTATGCTAAATGTAAATGACTCACATAGGCTTGAGTAATCTGAAATATGAATATCACGAATCATGAAGAGTAAAACATATAATGTAAATATTGTGAGTCATAACACTTAGTTCAGAAATCTGTAGTTCAATTCTCTTCTCAAATCATATAGACTAAGTGATAAAGAGCTCACCTCTATATCTAAAAGCTAAGACTGTAAATCTGAAACTGAAATCTCAAGTAAAACAATATCTGAATAAGCTTGTGAGCCTTTGCTCTTAGTATCTAAAATCTTTAGGGGAAATTCTTTGAAAAATTTTTCTTTACTAGTAGGAAAATAACTTATCTTTAGGACTTTAGGGAGGTTCTCTTAACCGACATAAACTATGCGAGCTACATGTAGTCCCACGTCTCGCCTTTATAAATGGAAGATAAACCTCACATTGGGGAGAGGTGTCATACTATTGATAGGGAGTATAACCTCAGCTTAAGTGATCACTATCTCTACCTCTGGTACATTAATCTCAATACTATGGCGGCACGTAGTTCTGGGGTATGAGACCTCAGAATCATACCCAACTCAATGCTTAATACTACTCCCTTTTATTTGGTATGCTCATCTCATTGGAAATCCAATTCTTAAAAATAAATTCATGGTTTATAATGAAAACCAAACTCATATCTGTACTCAGAAATAAATTCTGAAAAGTGGAATCCAAACTTAACTGGGGATCCGAGGATTCTCTAATGTTTATGCAACTAAAAACATGCAAAATTTTAGGGTGCTCAAAGCACAAGTTCTTCAAACATAAATGCTTAAATTAGGGTCTAATAACCCATATCTCAAACTCATGTAATTTCATAGTAAGTCATCATGATCAATAAGTTTTCTTGAAAATATTTCATCAATATCAACATAAAATTCAAGAGTCATAATTTCATACTTAAACTCACTCGAAAATCTGAATATCTCATAACATACTAATGGTACTCAAAATCATGAAAAAAGGCATGCTTCAACTCAATACAAATATAGAATCTCGTAATTCAACCATATCATACTCAAAACCATCAATAAGATACTTTTTTTTAGAAACTAAATCTCAAAACATAAGAAATTTACTTAAAAATATACTTTTGGGCACAAGGACAAAAAAATTATCCTTGTTGAAAACCCCACATACCTTAGATGATGAACTATATAAACAAACTTGCTTTTGAGATGCTATTTGTCTTCTTGAATGAGGATTCTTGATGCTTTTGGACTAAGAACCTTGAATTTTTTCTCAATTTGGAAAAACAATGGTTGAATCTTGAAGATGCTTGAAGATGAAGGTTGAAGCTATGGTTTTTATTTGAGAGGATTTGATGAATATTGAGCATATGTTGCTCAATAATATGCTAAATCTTCTGTTTTCACAATTTGGGAATATAGGCAAAAGATTAAGCTGCCCTTTAATTTTAAAATACATACCAGTTATGCTATTTAAGGCTTCACTGTAATGCGGTGAATGGTCCATCGCTATAACCACCACGGAGCGGTGGAATCATGATGAGCCACTAGATTATGTCGATTGCTGATTTGAGACTCACCGCAATGCGGGGCAATCACGGTGAACTACTGGATTGGGACAATTATCGAATTGGCCTCCAGCGCGATGCGGTGTCTTTTCCATCACTATTCTTATCATGATGTAGCCTAATTGCAGTGAGCTGCTGGAGTTTTCCAATTGCAAATTTGACCTTCATCCCAACGCCATGGCTTGCCCAACTGGAATAATGTTCACTAAAATGTTCTAACTCCTACACCGAGTATCGGTTTTGGGCGAACCTTATATCTATGGAAAGTTATTTCAATTTTTCACATAATGGAAAGTTGAAATCAAGGAAATTCTACATAGAAAGAACAATCAACCATCTTAGATGCTATTACTTGACAAATTTAGGGATGAAATTCAGCTAGAAAACTCTGGGTTACTACAGCATAAGATAGAGAAAAGTGTCCAAATTAAAGGAATATGCTTACCTAAACGAGAAAAGAATATGCTCTTTGAAGAAAAGTAGTTGAATATGTCATACGAAAAGAAAAAATACAAGAAATAAATAAAGTAGGTAGAATGAATATTAAGGAGGGACCTATTTATAGAGGATTGAATCTAAATGTGTCAGGCCAAAAGGTACGACTGTTTAGCTCCATTGTATTAATTACATTCAAACTGTTGGCATTTTATTTTCTATGAAAAGTTGTGACTTTTTTTTTTACATTCAAACTTCTCATATTTTCAAAATGGTTTGAGACTTAATAATAACCGTTATTGGGCTGTTGCAATATATCGTCCATCTATCATAATAGATAACCCACTATCACAGCAGATGGTCTGTATGTGCAATAGATGAGACATCTATTGTAACATATGGATTATCTGTTGCGACAGATAGACCATATATTGGAGAAGATGTTTTGGTTTCTTCTAACAGCTGATTCATCAGTTGTAACTGATGGAGAATTCAATTTGTCAGCTGTTTTGAATACGTTAGATAAAATATCATGACTGTTCACCTCTTTTTTAATAGTCATCATCACATGCGTGCATATGAATAAACACTGTCTGACATTGATGGGGTAGGAAGAATAAGGTCTGTACAGATGAATGGATCCACTTTTATGCATGCTAGTAATGTATTTTGGATTAGAATACCGTAATAGACATACATAAAGTACAATGATTTTGTGAATGTTGTTTTTTACTGATTAGACATTAATCCTTCAAACAAGATCCAACATTTTACAGTTTAGTTTGATAGGTGCGAACTGATAAGGCCGAAGGGTTCCAAGATGGTGGTATCGATACCATATTATAATTTAATAATGGTTTATGATCATGTTTTTATATCAAGTTTGGAGAAGAGTTCAAGTTTTTGGCGGTAGTGTAAATATTCAATAGTGATTAAGCCAATTTTAATGGCGCAATGGACTTCTTAAAAAGCCTCCGAAGCCTCGTACTATAACAAACAACAATGGAGAACTAACAGAAATTCTCCTGGTCCAAATTTATATGAATGGGTCGCTTGAGGAGACTATTATACAACAAAAGGTGCTTGGAAAAACACCTATGCGGGAAGGGGGAAGTGGAGAAGACCATATATCATCTTGAACCTTGTTTAAGAGGAAACACAGGGAAGAAAGTAAGGAACTTCTAACGAATCTGGACACCGAAATTAACATGAATAATGAAAAAATTGAATGAGCTTCAAATGTGGAAGTGTATCCAAATATAAAAAATCCATCAACCGTTCTTGAAACAGAAAAATGCTTAAGAGAAATTGAGCTGGTCACTTTGCTAGAGATAGAAACTAGCGTAGCCTCAATGAAGACTCACAAATTGCAGGACCAAAATTCTAAAGAAGCAGCTTTGCGAGTACAAGAAATTGGTAAGATTTTCAGTAAAGAATGAAACCTGAACCAACAGATCCAAAAGTAAAATTAAGGGAAGCCAAGGCATCAATTTCTGAAGTCTAACTTGTATTCCATGCCTTCTGTTTGTGGCTATGATCAGGTCAATGGCAGTAGAAACAAAAAGGTCTGAAGTTGGGCAGAAATCCCATGCTTGTTGTTTCCATTGCCTTTGACCTGACTAGAGCCATAAACAGGAGGCATGAGGTGTAAGTTTAACATGAGAAATTGCCATCTTGGCTTGACCCTTATTTTTAATTTAGGTATAGTTGGTTCAGGTTTCAATCCTGACCGACAATCTTACCACCTTTTATGCTCATGAAGCTAAAAATTTAGAGGTCTAGTCCTGTATTTTGTGGGTTTTCATTCAGGCCACGCTAGCTAGTTTCAGTCCCCTAACAACGTGCATAGCTCCAGTTCTCTTGAGAATTTTTTTCAAGAAAAATTGTAACTCCCCAATTTGCTGAATCAGAACGCTGCACGGTGCTCATGACCCCGAGGGACCATAAGCTAACCTATGACTGATATATGTACCTGTATACTAAAAATCATCACATAATAATGCAGAATACATAAAACTATTAGGCCATAAGGTTCAACTGAATAAAACTACGTCTGAAAATTATAACGTCTATGTGGGTGAAAATACCCAAAACAAATCAATCTGAAAGCTAAGTCTGAACGTAAATCTGAACATAAATCTGAAATCCTCTAAACTATCTGAGTAAGGAGTTGAAGGAACATGTCTCCAACTAACTCCGTAAAACTAAACTGAAGAAATAAATAAATGTATCAAATCATATTGTCCTCGAATCAATGAGGACTCACTATGTCTCTGTGACTGGGGGCTGGAGCTCGTGTCTCGGAACCTATGGTGTAACATGAAAATAAAGCACCATAGCGCATATGCGTCAGTACAAATGGAGTACTCAGTATACGAGGAAGGTAGGCTGAACATAAAGGGTTTCATGCATGAACAACACTAACGGACTAATATGAACGTAGGAGTGCAAACATACATATATAGAAACTGTGACCATGAATGCGTGATAGCAAGACTTGTAAGCTAATACATGGTTTACTGATAACTTTCATGACTGATACTGTAAGCTGATAACATGGACGACTGTATCTGACAGTCCTGTATATACTGAAATATAAAGAACATAACGACTATATCTGATAGTTCTATATATACTGAAATCTAAAGAACACCCTGAGTTCTTTTACCGAGACTGATACTGAAACTGTGGGAGGTAGTGTTTAACCGGCATGCCCTATGTATGCTGTTAAGGCTAAGTTGGGGTCCAATCTCTGCTCTGACTAGAGGGGTGTCAATACTGTGCCACGAGTAAGGACAGTTTGTGAGTGACCCTTATCTGGCAGGTACTCAATGAGAACGGTGGGAACCCTAAACTGACAGGTTAAACCACCTCATCAATCCTAATATGACAGGTTAAGTTGTCTCAACCTACACTGGCTAAGTAGTTCTGGAACACAAGGACTGCTTCTAAGAATCACACCCTGAACTGGCGGGTGAGTTCCCATCCTTGGGTTCACTCGATGCTAACCTCTACTGCCATCTAGAGGGACTGGACATGAATAACTAACTATACATGACTTAACCTTACTAAATTCTATTGACTGGAGGAATGTTACTGATATTTGACAACTGACTGAGACCATGAGGTTTTCCTAAGTCACATGACTGACTGAAGTCTATGGAATCATAGCTTGAGTTAGGATATCGTGAAACATGACATGGCTCTAGGCACACAACTATATTTTTTAGGTATGAATACCCCCAGGACTCGATAGGAGGAAACTGACACACATGACATGACTTGATCACAATATTTGAGTCCACAATTCATAATATCATAAGTAGGGGATAGTATACTTCATGTATTTATCAAACATTTCAAACATGATAGGAAAAGCATGGATACATTTTGTGTACATAATTTATATCTCCATTATCATACATGCTTTATACCACAACAATAACAACACATAATTTGCATGGAAATTCATATTGGAGTGTATGACTAACATGAACTTATTATTTAGATATCATGAAATCATGTAAATATGAAGTTCTAACATACTAGGCATTTTATCGAACACCTTGCAGGCATTCTTTAAGGCATAGGTGGATTTCATACTTGCATTCTATCAATCCACCTAAAGATCATGTTTTTCAACTAACAACATAACTTTTATGAGATGTACAGTCACGATACTATTATATAGCAAAACAAACAAGCATCAACATGGGTATGATCATATCACCACAACTAACCAAGATTTTGTATTTTAAATATTGATTTTTGAACTCCACGTATGAAAGGAATCCATGGATGAACACTAAGCATACCTTGGAAGGGAGGTTCTTGATGATTGACGGAGGGATTTCCTTGAAATTTGATCTTCAAGCTTGATTGTGCAATCCTAGTTCTTTTTCTCCTTTGGTGCTCTTGGATAATGAACTTTGAGATGTTAATAGGGTTGTAATGTGTTTAGAAGCTATAAATTTCATGAGGTTAGGTTTAGGGACATGTAAGGAGTGTTAAAAGACTTAACTACCCTCGAAATAACTCAAAAACTAAGTGTTTTCATGGCTAAAATCATACATAGGCACCGCATATGATATCACCTATATTTACATAGGCGCCGCATATGATATCGCGTATATTTACATAGGCGCCGCATATGATATCGCCTATACTTTCCAGTGGTCATGTGCGATTGGTTAGGCGACGCATTCTGCTTTGAAAGGACAATTCCTTGCTTGGGTGTCAGATTTTGATAAAATTGGTATCGTTGGAAACCTAATTCAATTCTATACAATATGGTGGGTCTAAATCTACCAAAATATCACATATCAATCACGTTATTCTTGTTCAAAGATGACCCTTGAAAAATCGAACACTAAGACTTGATGGTTTCAAAAACTCTTAGCTTGCATCACTCTAAGCGACTCATATGAGCAAGCTTAAGACATCGCAAGCTATCCTATCGATAGGATATTCATTATAAGTCATGCACTAAAATGCTACTCACAGGGTAGGAGGTTTCATACGTAGGAAAACTTATTCACTTCCTAGCTTAGAAACATGCGGGGTACTACAATATCTCCCCCTTGGGAACATTCGTCCTCGAATGAGAATTTACTGAGAGGGGATACAAGACAACAGAACCTGAACTGAACATGAAGAACTGAAACTTGATCTCATGACTGACATGCTAAATATACTGAACTCGTGCATATCTGATGCACAGACAACTGATACATGAATGCATGACTGAGTATGCCACGATTAATAGGTACCAAGTTTATACTGGAAACATGAACATGAAACTGAATAAACTTAAGGAGAACTGTTACCTTGAGCTTGACCTGAATTAGCGGGGAAGATGTGAGGATTCTTGGTACGCATATCTGCTTCTGCTTCCCAAGTAGCTCCCTCATGAGACTGATTTCGCCAAAGAACCTGGACTAGAGGGACTTCTTTGCTTCTCAATCTACAAGTCTGATAATCTAAGATTTCGACTGGAATCTCTTCATAAGAGAGGCTGTTCTGAATGTCGATGCTCTGAATAGGGACAAAAAATGCTGGGTCACCTATACACTTCTTTAGCAAAGAGAAATGGAAGACTGGATGGACTGAGACTAGATTTGAAGGAAACTCAAGCTCATAAGCTACCTTACCGAAGCGACGGAGAATTTTGAAGGGACCGACATATCGGGGACTGAGTTTCCCTTTCTTACCGAACCTCGTCACTCCCTTTATGGGAGAGATCTTAAGATAGACATAGTCATTGACCTTGAACTCGAGATCTTTTCTATGAACATTTGCATAGGACTTTTGTCAGCTCTGAGCAGCCTGGAGTCTCTCTCTGATCAACTATACTTTCTCTAAGGCATCAAATACTAAGTCAGGAACTATGACTGAGGCCTCACTAACTTCGAACCAACCAATCGATGATCTACATCTCCTACCATAGAGCATTTCGAATGGAGCCATCTGAATACTAGAATGATAGCTATTGTTGGATGCAAACTTAATCAAAGGCAAGTGGTCATCCAAACTTCCCTCGAAGTCAATTGCATACTCCCTTAGCATATCTTCAAGAGTCTGAATGGTTCTCTCTGCTTGACCATCTATTTGAGGATGAAATGCTGTGCAGACATGGACTTGGGTACCGAGACCCTTTTGGAATGCTTTCCAAAAGTGAGAGGTGAATTGGGTACCTCTGTCAGAGATTATAGATAGTGGAACACCGTGTAACCTGAGTAACTCCTTGATATAGAGTTTGGCATAATCCTCAGTGGAATAAGAAGTACGAACAGGAAGAAAATGAGCTGACTTGGTCATTCTATCTATAATGACCCAGACTGAATCATGCTGATGACGAGTTCTAGGCAAACCCGTCACAAAGTCCATGTTTACTTCTTCCCACTTCCAAGTAGGAATGGTGAACTCTTTCATGGAACCACTAGGGTTATGATGCTCTATCTTAACCTAATGACATGTAGATCACTTAGCCACAAACTCTGCAATATCTATCTTCATCCCACTCCACCAATAGATCTCCCACATGTCGCGGTACATCTTAGTGGCCACTGGATGAATAGAGTATCGCGCACCATGTGATTCAATAAGAATTTGCTGCCTCCATTCATCTACACCTGGAACACATAGACGACCCTGACAACGAAGAACACTATCTCGCCCTTAGGAGAAAACCTCAACTTTCTGATTCTGAACTGAATCTTTGAGCTTGAAAAGGCTAGGATCCCTGTCTTGCTTTTCTTTCACCTTGGAAACTAGAGATGAATCTGAACTATTGTGAACACACACACTACCCTCTGAAGACTCGGCTAAGTGAACTCATAGTCTGGAAAGCTGATGGATCTCCTAAGCCATCTTTTTCTTGCTATCCTCAACGTGAGAAATACTACTCATGAAGAGTCTACTGAGAGCGTCGGCCATAACATTGGCCTTTCCCGGATGATAAAGAACACTCATGTCGTAATCCTTTAAGAGCTCTAACCACCTTCTTCGATGAAGATTGAGATCTCTCAGGGAAAAGACATACTGGAGGCTTTTATAGTCTATGAAGACATCTATATGAACTCCATAGATATAATGCCTCCAAATTTTCAAGGAAAAAACTACCGCTACTAACTCAAGATCATGAGTAGGATAATTCTTCTCATGTGGCTTTAACTATCTGGAGGCGTAGGTTATGACCTTACTATGCTGCATGAGGACACAACCTAAACCCACTCTAGATGCATCATAATAGACTACAAAACCGTCTGAACTATCTAGAAGAGCTAGAACTGGAGATGAGGTGAGTCGAGTCTTCAACTCTTGAAAGCTCTTCTCGCATAAATCTGACCACTGAAACTTAATCTTCTTATGAGTTAATCTGGGCATGGGAGATGCAAGATAAGAAAATCCCTCGACAAACCGTCTGTAATAGACAGCCAAACCCAAGAAACTCCTGATATCTGATAGAGATACGGGTCTGGGCTAGTTTCTTACCGCCTTAGTTTTCTGAGGATCTACTCTAATGCCATCATCGGAAATAATATGGCCAAGGAATACTACTGATCTTGGACAAAATTCACACATGTTGAACTTAGCGAATAACTGGTGATCCCTGAGAGTCTGAAGAACAATCCTGAGATGGTCTGCATGATCACGCTCTGTGTGAGAATAGAACAGAATATCATCTATAAAGACTATGACAAACATGTCCAAGTACTGCTTGAACACGGTTCATCAAATCTATGAAAGCTGCAGGGGCATTGGTAAGACCAAATGACATGACTAAAAATTTGAAGTGGCCATACTGAGTATAGAAAACTGTCTTCGAAATGTCACATTCTCTAACTCTGAGATGATGATAGGCTGATCTGAGGTCTATCTTAGAGAATTAACTGGCACCCTGAAGTTAGTCAAATAGATCATCAATCTTAGGAAGAGGATATCTATTCTTGACCGTGACCTTGTTGAGTTAACAGTAATCAATACACATCCCGAAAGAACTATTTTTCTTGTGCACAAATAATACTGGCGTACCCCATGGGGAAATGCTGGGTCTAATAAATCTCTTATCTAAGAGATCTTTCAACTGATCTTTTAGTTCCTTGAGTTCTGCTGGTGCCATTCTGTATGGCGAAATAGAAATAGGTTGAGTATTCGGAAGAAGGTCTATGCTAAAGTTTATTTCCCTTTTGGGAGGAATGCCTGGAAGATCTTCGGGAAAGACATCTGAGTATTATTAACAATTGGGACTGTTTTAAGACTGGGATATTCAGAACTGTAATCTTTAACATGCACGAGATAATACACACGCCCCTTAGAAATCATTTTTCTTGCCCGAAGGTAGGAAATAAGTTGACCCCTGAATGCTGAAAAGCTACCCTTCTACTCTAGGACGGGCTCATTCGAGAACTGAAACTGAATTATCCTATTTCTGCAGTCGACTGTGGCATAGCAGGAATGAAGCCAATCTATGCCGAGAATGACATCAAAATCATTCATCTCAAACTCAACTAAATCTACTGACATAGATTTCTGAGATATCATAACTGGGCAGTTCCTGTATACCCGCTGGGCTATGATGGTTTTACCCACTGGGGTAGAGACTGAAAAAGACTCTGCTAGAATTTCAGGACTGATTCCAAAATCGCCTGCTATGTATGGAGTAACAAAAGACAAGAATGCACCTGGGTCTAGCAAAGCATAAACATGAACATGGAAAATCTGTAATGTACCAGTAACGACATCAGGATAATTTTCCTGATCCTGCCGGGACTAAAGAACATAGAGTCTATTTGGGTGTTGCCCACTGGTAGCACTAGAAATGGCACTCTGCTGGTTCGGGTGACCATACTGAGCTGCAAAATGATTTTGATGACCCTAAGACTTGAATACGGACACTCCCTACTCCATTGACCTGGCTTGCCACAACCAAAACAGACATCACTACCGGCTCTGCAAATGCCCCTATGGTTCTTACCATAAGTCTGACAAAGGGGATTCATTCAGGCACTGCTAATACTGCCCTGAGATTTAGAGCCTGGCGCTTTGTCTTTGTTGCCGTCTCTGAACTTTGGCACTGGAGCGCTGGCAGAGAAAAGGGCTAAAATGGCTAACTTGGAGTTAAACTATGAACGGTTTCCTCTATCTGGCTTGGGGTGACCAAAGTTGAAGTTACCTGACCTTGCTCTCTTGTTCTGCCTCTCCCTAGTCTTAACCTTCTGCTCTTCTACTTGCTGGGCATGGGTTATGAGTCTGGCTAAGGTCATATTAACGATCAACATCGCAGACCTACACTTATTTACCACGCTCTCGTTGACCCCTGACACGAACTTGCTCATCTTAGCCCAACTGTCTGCAACCACGTGAGGAGAATACCTGGCTAGCTGAGTAAATTTGAGAGAATACTCCCTAACCATCATATTCCCCTGCCTGAGGTTAATGAACTCAAGAACTTTGGCTTCCCTCAACTTTTGGGGAAAGAATCTATCTAAGAAGGTCGTGACAAATTCCTCCCACTCGATAGGGCCTGCATCATCTAACCTCTCAGACTTTCACTGTTTGTACTAATCATGAGCAACATCCTGTAATTGGTAGGCAGCTAACTCGACACTCTTAATAGAAGTAACATCCATGATGTAAATGACCTTCTGGACTTGGTCAATGAACTTCTGAGGGTCCTCATCAGACTTAGACCAATGGAAAGATGGAGGGTTCATTCGGGTGAAGTCCCGTAGCCTAGATGCTATGGGATTGGCTACTAGATTGGCCGAAATAACTGGTGGCTATTCATTCTGTGCAGCCACGGACTAAGAAAGTATGGTAAATACGGCTCTAAACTCCGCATGGGAAACTTGTTTGCCTAAAGGATCTTTGGGCTGAGGAGCTGGCTGGTTTCTTTTCTTTGGGGCTATGGTCTGGAATAAGTGAAGAATGGATTAGACTGAGAGTTTAACTTGTGATTATGCTCACTAGCATGACATAAATACTGAAGAAAGGGGACTGTTCCTAAAACATCTTATAGACTCCTGTACATATATGTGGCGCGCAATACACCCATGTACAAGACTCTACTAGATGTGGCTTTCAGACTTCCTAGGACTCTATTGAACCTTAGGCTCTGATACTAAGTTTGTAATACCTCGATTTGCTGAATCGGAATGCTACACGGTGCTTATGACCCCGAGGGACCACAATATAACCCATGAATGATATTTGTACCTATATACTGTAAATCATGACATAATAATGTAGAATACGTAAAACTGTAAGGCCATAAGGTTCAACTAAATAAAACCTTGTCTGAAAATCATAACATCCATGTGGGTGAAAATACCCAAAATAACTCAATCTGAAAGCTGTCTGAACATAAATCTGAAAGCCTCTAAACTATCTGAGTAAGGAGTTGAAGGAACATGTCTCCAACTAACTCCGTAAAACTGAATCGAATAAATAACTAAATGTATCAAATCATATTATCCTCAAATCAATGAGGACTCACTGTGTCTCTACGACTGGAATGCTACCGCTACTGCTGGGTTGGAGCTCGTGTCTCGGAACCTATGGTGTAACATAAAAAGAAAGCACCATAGCACAAATGCGTCAGTACAACTGGAGTACTGAGTATACAAGGAAGGTAGGCTGAACATAAAGGGTTTCATGCATGAACAACACTGACCGACTAATATGAACATGGGAGTGCAAAAATACATATATAGAAACTGGGACCGTGAATACGTGATAGCAAGACCTGTAAGCTAATACATGGTTTACTGATAACTGTTATGACTGATACTGCAAGATGATAACATGGATGACTGTATCTGACAGTCCTGTATATACTGAAATATGAAGAACATAACGACTGTATCTGACAGTCTTGTATATATTAAAATCTTAAGAACGCCCTGAGTTCTTTTACCGAGACTGATACTGAAACTGTGGGAGGTAGTGTTTTATCGACATACCCCATGTATGCCGTTATGGATAAGCTGAGGTCTAATCTCTGCCCTGACTGGAGGGGTGTCAATACCATGCCACGGGTAAGGACAGCTTGTGAGTGACCCTTATCTGGCAGGTACTCAATGAGAATGGTGGGAACCCTAAACTAATAGGTTAAACTACCTCATCAACCCTAATCTGACAGGTTAAAATGTCTCAACCTACGCTGGCTACGTAGTACTGGAACACAAGGACTGCTTCTAAGAATCACACCCTGAACTGGTGGGTGAGTTCCCATCCTTGGGTTCACTCGGTGCTAACCTCTAATCCCATCTGGAGGGACTGGACATGAATAACTGACTATACATGACTTAACCTTACTGAATTCCGTTGACTGGCGGAATGTTACTGATATCTGACAACTGACTGAGATCATGAGGTTTTCCTGAGTCACATGACTGACTGAAGTCTATGGAATCATATCTTGAGTTTGGATATCATGAAACATGACATGGCACTAGGCACACAACTATAGTTTTTGGGTACGAATACCCCCTGGAATCGATAGAAGGAAACTGACACACATGACATGACTTGATCACAAGATTTGAGTCCACAATTCACAATGTCATAAGTAGCGGATAGTATACTTCATGTATTTATTCAACATTTCAAACATGATAGGAAAATCATGGATACATTTTGTGTACATAATTTATATCTCCATTATCATACATGCTTTATACCACAACAATAACAACACATAATTTGCATGGAAATTCATATTGGAGTGTATGACTAACATGAACTTGTTATTTAGATATCATGAAATCATGTAAATATGAAATTCTAACATACTAGGAATTTTATCAAACACCTTGCATGCATTCTTTAAGGCATAGGTGGATTTCATACTTGCATTCTATCAATCCACCTAAAGATCATGTTTTTCAACTAACAACATAACTTTCATGAGATGTACAGTCGTGATACTATTATATAGCAAAATAAATAAGCATCAACATGGGTATGATCATATCACCACAACCAACCAAGATTTTGTATTTGAAAGATTGATTCTTGAACTCCACGGATGAAAGGAATCCATGGATGAACACTACGCATACCTTGAAATTTGATCTTCAAGCTTGATTGTGCAAGCCTAGTTGTTTTTCTCCTATGGTGATCTTGGATAATGAACTTTGAGATGTTAATAGGGTTTAATATGTTTAGAAGCTATAAATTTCGTGAGGTTAGATTTAGGGACATGTAAGGAGTGTTAAAAGACTTAACTACCCTTGAAATAACTCAAAAACTAAGTGTTTTCGTGGCTGAAATCATACGTAGGCGCCGCATATGATATCGCCTATATTTACATCGGCTCTGCATATGATATCGCCTATGCTTTCCAGTGGCCATGTGCTATTGGTTAGGCGACGCATTCTACTTTGAAAGGCCATAACTCCTTGCTCGGGTATTAGATTTTGATAAAATTAGTATCGTTGGAAAGCTAATTCGATTCTCTACAATTTTGTGGGTATAAATCTGCCAAAATGTAACATATAAATCACTTTATTCATGTTCAAAGATGACCCTTGAAAAATCAAATACTAAGACTTGATGGATTCAAAAACTCTTAGCTTGTATCACTCTAAGCAACTCATATGAGCATTCTTAAGACATCACAAGCTATCCTATCGCTAGGATATTCATTATAAGTCATGCACTAAAATTCTACTTAAAGGATAGGAGGTTTCATACGTAGGAAAACTTATTCACTTCCTAGCTTAGAAACATGTGGGGTATTACACAAATCATGGATTTTCATTTTTGATACACTTTCACATTCGCAGCTCATTCATTTTTTTCATTTTTCATGTCAATTTCATCAGCCAGTTTCGCTACGCTTTCCTTCCTACCTTGTGTTTCTTCTTTAATAAGGTCTGAGTTGATATATGGTCTTCTCCACCTCCTTCGTCCTGCATAGGTATTCTTACAATAACCTTCTACTGTATAATAGTCTCTTTAAGCAACCCATCCATATAAATTTAGACTAGAGCAATAACTATATTTATTTTTATTCTTAATGGCAGCAGTACGAGGTTTTGGAGGCCTTTCAAAAGTCCATTGAACCCTTAAAGTCTTTACAATCACTATTTGAATATTTACATTGTCACCAAAAACTTTAATCCTTCTCCAAACCTGGCATAAAACATTAGAAAAATCTTTATAAAATTATAACAAGGTATCAACACCACCTACTTGTTTCCTCAGACTTACCAGTTCGAACCTAACAGTGTTAACTGTAAAATGCCATATCTTGTATGAAGGATTAATGCCTAATAGGTAAAGAACCAACTTTCACACTATCATTGTACTGGATGTGTGTTCTCATGATAGGTTGATCAGTAATAAATACCTCCCACATATGAAGTGGTTCCATCTGCAAGCAGCTTATTTCTCTAAACTCATCTTTACTCTAGCCTTTAATGCTGGTCGAGCAAAACTTGATCCATTTTCACTACCTTATATATACGAGCAAGAGAAATATATTTGATGTTAAACAAGAAAAAATCAAAAGAAACTTTACAAAAGGTTAACACAAAATTGAATGAATCAACAAATGACCCATCTGATGCAATAGATTCCCAATATGTTTAACCGATGAGTCATCTATTGCAACAAATGGATGACATGTTGCGACAGATAGGCCATCCATTGGAATAATCAAACCAGCCTTGCTACTAGTTTGATTTCTTCTAATAGTTGCTTCGTCTGTTGTAACAACTTATTCATCAGTTGCAACAGTTGAGTAAACTATTGAACCACCACCACCAACAGTATCAACAACAAAGAAACAACATCATATATTCTAACACCATTAACAACATAAATAGCACATGTTCTAATACAACCACCACCCGCAAACCACCACCACCAAAGTAAGAAACAAAAGACATAAAAAAACTATACTAACAACAAGGCCTTTTAAGTTCTCTAAAAAGATGACTTTTTTCATATATTTTAGTAAAAACAATGGTTCATTCATTCAAGAAATAAAATTCACCTTTCCTTTATTTTTCTTAATAAATAGGAAACTGGTAATGGGTAAATCATTAATAAAAATAGATGTAAATATCTAATTTAAATAAAATACAAAGAAGAAAACAAGAAAAAAAAAAAGCAATAGTGAACCATACCTGCAATGTCAAAAAAGCAAAGGGATCAGAGCATCCAGTTCGGTCGAGAAATAATATTGATTGGTTGAGATCCGAAAGGATCCTCATCCAAAAGAGAAGAGAAAAGAGAGGAACAAAGGAGAGAAAGAGAACCATGAATAAAAATGAGAGATGAGTTGAGTTAATTTATGGATGAAGGAGATAGTATTCTAGATAGGGGTTTAAATATTTATTAATAACTTTTGAGAGGTACAAGGAGATGGTGACATTAAAAATGCCTGATAAGAATACTCAATGAGGATATTTTTGAGTTATCCAAATAATATTTTTTATCGCCTTAGTATTTTATCTTTTTATCTCGGACAAAAAATACCTAAATCGCCTTAAAAAAGATCTTAAAACATCTAAGTCATACTTTGCAACAAATGACATTTTTTGTTTGAAAATATCCAAAGCTTGATCATCTGTCGCAAATATGGCAGTGCATGATTACAACAGATAAGTAATGTATTGCAATAGATGACTGAATATGTTTAATAAATTTCAATAGATAAGTCATCTGTTGCAGCAGGTTGAACATTTATTTTTATATAATTTCAATTGAGTTCATACGTTTAACTAATACCTTAATTGATTAATATAGGACTAGGGGTGATTTCTCATAGGGTTAACTACAACTTCAATTGAGTCTTTTGGAAATTGCATGATGAGATGGTATTGCATTCCTCCTGACTAGAGTTGTCGATCAATCATTCTGAACTGAATCAATTCTTATTACCTTATATGTTTAACTAATACCTATATTGATTAATCTAAAACTAGGGGTGAGTTCTTATAGGGTCAACTACAACTTTAATTGTGTCTTTTGACAATTTCATAATGAGACGGTACTCCCGACTTGAGTCGTTGATCGATAACTCTAAGCTAAATTGATTCTTATTACCTTATATGTTCAACTAATGCCTAAATTGATTAATCTAGTACTAGGGGTGAGTTCTCATAGGGTCAACTACAACTTTAATTGAGTTATTTGGCAATTTCATAATTAGATGGTATTTCATTCCTCTCGACCAGATTCATCGATCGATCACTCTAAGCTGAAATGATTCTTATTATCTTATATGTTTGACTAATACCTAAATTGATTAATCTAGGACTAGGGGTGAGTTCTTATAAGGTCAACTACAACTTTAATTGAGTCATTTGTCAATTGCATGATGAGATGGTATTGTGTTCCTCCAGACTAGAGTCATCGATCGGTCACTCTGAGCTGAATTGATTCTTATTACCTTATATGTTCAACTAATACCTAAATTAATTAATCTAGTACTAGGGTTGAGTTCTCATAGGGTCAACTGCAACTTCAATTGAGTCTTTTGGCAATTGCATGATGAGATGGTATTGTATTTCTCCCGACCAGAGTCATCGGTTGATCACTTTGAGTTGAATCGATTCTTATTACCTTTTATGTTTAATTAATACCTAAATTGATTAATCTAAGAATAAGGGTGAGTTCGTATAGGGACAACTACAACAGACAACATCGCCTATTTGATAATTTATAACTGATAGGTAATCCATTGCAAGAGATTACTTAACCTGTTTGATAAATTCCAATGGATAAGTAATCTGTTGCAATGGATGACTTAATCTATTTGATAAATTCCAACAGATAAGTAATCTGTTGCAATAGGTTGAATATTTGGCTTTATACTATTTTAATTGAGTTCATATGTTTAACTAATACCTAAATTGATTAATCTAGGACTAGGGGTGAGTTATGATACGGTCAATTACAACTTCAATTGAGTCTTTTAGAAGTTATATGATGAGAGGGTTAAAAATTAGCATATCTTTTATAATTTAAAAAAATAATTAAGATCAATTCGGACCAAATTAACATTTTCAAAACTTGCCAGTCTTTTCCAAAATACAAATCAACCCATACAAATCATCTATTTGTGGGAAAAAGTTTCATCATTTCAAATCTCGAGTTCTCGTTCTTTTCTTTCTCTCCCAATAACACAGAAAACAGCTACACAACATATTGCCCAATCCTTCACAATAGATCAATTTTCTTCCCATTTTCGACCACATAGGTGTTATTGCATATATCCATTATTTTTTTCTGTATTCATAGGTAATAGAGTTCAATAAGAGTTCTATATTTGTTATATTTTTTCTAAAAATTAGGGTTTTTTAGTTAATAATGATAAATAAGACGTTTAGTTGTATTAACTTCGAAAATAGGTTAACAATTTTGAGTATTGATGGTAAAATTATAGGAAGAACATGATAAAACCCTAGTTTTTATTATAGTGTTCCCTTGACTGTGATGGTATTGTTTGATAGTGTTTGTGTTGTTATTATTGGTTTGTGGTGGTGGCTTGGTGGTGGTGTTGCTGGCATTGGTGGTGGCATTGGTGGTATTGGTGTCTGTTTGTGTTGTTGTTGGCAGTATTGGTGGCATTGGTTGGTGGTGTTTATGGTGGCTATTGGTAGTGTCAGTATTGGTGGTGTTTGTAGTAGCTGTTGGTGGTATTGGTATTTTTGGTATTAGTGGAATTGGTTGGTGGTGGTTATTAGTTAGTCGGTATTAGTGGTGTTCGTGGCAATGGTTGGTGGTGTTTTTGGTGGTTGTTGGTGTGTTGGTATTGGTGGTGTTTGTGATGTATTTTATAAAATTTATGCATACATCAATCGTAATGTAATTTTTGTTTTTATGTTGTTTGTAGGTAAAACATGTCTCCCAAAAGAAAAGAAAGTGAAAGTGAATCAACTTCTGACCACCCAACAAAAAAGGCTACAGTACAAAATGATTTGGAGAAGCTTCCTGAACAATCTCAGTCAGGGAAAGTGAAGCTGAGGAGAGATATAAAATCAACATTGAGAGGGTGGACAAGGGTCTATAGCTGATAATGAAGGAAATAAAAGTGAGAAAGAGGAGGAAGTAGAGAGTGAGAAGGAGGATGATCATCAACATGATGATAATGCATCACCAATGAGGCGTGAATTAATATTGACATCCCAGTATGATCCTGTCAAAACTATTAGTATTGACAGATTTCAAGTTGTAGTGCCGATAGGTGACCCTGCAGAACTAACTGGTGAACTTGCACCTAAATATCAGTTGGGGAAACATTTTAATTATTTTAGGAATATTATGAAGAACGAAAACATAGACAAACTTTTTAAGAGGAGCTTCTTTTGATGCTTTCTTAAGATGCCTGAGGACCACATTGACTGTTTCTTAATGAGGATAGTATATGGTCTTCTCAAGTGTAGGATCAAGTATATGGAGGATGAAAAAGATTCGGAGGAGAGAATAAAAAAGATGGATGAAATCTGGATCAACTACTGTGGCATGCCGATTTGTTTTGGCATGCAAGAGTTTGCCATAGTGATGGGCTTGAGATGCAATCATCCAAAAGAACCTATTACCAAGGGAACAACCCACAAAAGGTCTAAGGCAAGCAGGATACCCAAACCACCTTAATCAAATAGAGAGAAGGGATTGTCCCAACGACCATCCACCAAAACCAACAAATGCAAGAAAAAAACAGATAGGTGGTTGGACAATGCTGGACATGGTTACAAAGCATCAGATTTGATGAAATATCTCAAGGATAAAACCATACCAAAGCAGTATAGGGAGAAATTATTCTTAGTTTGATTTGCCCATTATGTTATATTGGCAAAAGACGTCAACAAGGTTATAGAATATGATTTGTTGGCATGTGCTGAGGATTTTAAGAAATTAAACAATTATCCCAAGGGATATGACAGCTTCTACTTGACTGTCAAATATTTACTAACAAAGCTATCCCCAGGGACGATCACAATATACGACTTTCCTTGGGCTTTTATGGTAAAATTAATCACTATTTTTACTCACTCATCCATTAATTTATATTGAATAGAGTTATTATGATTTTTTCTTTCTTTCTTTTTTTTACATTTTTTAGGCTTGGGAATTTGAAGCCATTCCTCCCCTCCAAAAGTAGATATTGGATTTCCTGAATGAGATTTCTCATCCAAGGATGTTTAGGTAGTTGGCTACAAAGAATAACACAAGAATTAAGGAGGCTGGTCTCTTTAACCCCTCGGATGATGCAATACATCTTCTTTTAAGTAAAAAAATTTGACTCAATGAAAGATATTAAACAAATGTTATATCTGGTACAACAAATGCTATATCTGATATACTAGATGGGACATCTGTTGTGATATATTACCCGTCCTATGCCAACTGGTGCAATAAATGGGTAATCTATTGCATCAGATGATTGATATTTTGCATCAGATTACCCATATGTTGCTTTGGTTCTATGAACCTGACTCTAACAGATTAACTATCTACTGCAAATTATGCAATAGATGGGTAGTCTGATGTAATCTATTGTTAATCTATTATGACATACAGATCCTCTATTGCATAACATGTAACCTGATAGATTACCTATTTTGTACCAACTGGTGCAACAGATTGGTAATATGTTGTGATAAATGATTGATATTTTGTATCATATTACCCATTTGTTGCTTTAGTTATCTAAAACCGACTCAAATGGATTAACCATCTACTGTAAATTATGCAATAGGTTGCGTAGGTTGTCTGTGTTAACATATTATTAATCTGTTGTGACATATAAATCATTTGTTGCATAGGTTGTCTGTGTTAACATGTAACCCAACTATAAAAATTACTATATTATATGATTTAAATGTATCTGTTTTTTTTATAGGTTGTGCATCCATGGATTGTGCCTACTGAGCATGAGTTGAGGATGACTTCTTTTATTACTCTAGGTCATGTTGATACTTATAATGCCCCGAATTTGGTACCCAGAATGCTACCTGAAGCACCACTAGCTAACCCATGATGGATATCTGTAACTGAGCACTACAGAATATACTGTATACATGCAGAATAAAAAGGCTGAAAGTCCATAAGGTTCAAATAATTACAAAATAATACTGAAGTATGTGGTATAACAATACCAAAACAAAACTGAAACAACTGTCTGAACATAATATAGTCAGAAAGCCTCTAAACTATCTAAATAACGAGTTGATGGGACATGTCCCCAACTAACTCCAACTGTTGAAATAAAATAAGTACTGAAAGAATGAAGTAATAAAATAATAACATCCTCAAATGATAAGGACTCACTGCTAGTCTGTCTGCTGAAAGTCTGATCTAGTAATGGTGCTCTGGATCTTGTGCTTTTGAACCTATGGTATAAAACACCATAGCGCAGAGAAAACTATGCGTCAGTCCGTGGAAATATATTGGTATGTAAAGTGAGGTAGGATGAATTCATGGGTCCATATGTATGAACAATACTAACTGACTGAATAACATGAACGTGAGAATACATGCATAAATACATAACACTGACTACTGAGTCTGAATACTGATAACATAGATTTTTGATAACTGATATAACTAATACTTAGCAACTGTGTCTGACATTCTAGGTTCTATGGAACTAGCTGAGTTCTGTACTGAGCTGAGTGACTATATTTGACAGTCTTGAAATCTGTAGAACTATTTGAATTCTATTACTGAGACTAAGACTGTGACTATGGGAGGAAGTCATCTAACCGACACGCCCTTAATAAGCTATAATATCTAAGTTGGGGTCCAATCTGTAACCCAAATTAGAAGGGTGTCAATACCGCGCCACTAGTAAGGACAAGCTGTAAGTGAGCCTTGTCTAGCAGTGTCCCCATATGAGAATGGTGGGAACTTTATCTGACAGTGTTAATCCACCTCATCAACCCTCAACTATCAGTGTTGATGTCTTAACCTATGCTGGCTACATAGTTTTGGAATTTAAGGATTGCTTCTAAGAATCACACCCTCTATTGGCAGTATGTGTTCCCATCCTTGGGTTCACTCAGTGCTGAATATTACTTCCAACTGAATAGACACTAAACTGATTATACTTAGCTGAACTAGACTGAGTTCACTAGATTCTATTGACTGATAGAATATTACTAATATCTGATAACTAATTGAGATTACTGAAATTACTGGACTGATACTGAGTTTTCCTGAGTCATGAGACTGAATGAATTCTACTGATCATGGCTTGACTGAGAGTATCTTGAAAATAGATACTGGCTCTAGGCACACAACTAAATTGTAGGGTATAAATACCCCTAGGACTCGATAGCACGAAACTGATAAGACATGACACTTCTTGATGCATGACAATAGTCAACAATTCATAGTACAATCATTGGGGATTTTCATGAAGTATTTATCTACCATAAGCTTACACATGAATAGGGATGCATATAAGCATGTCATAATTTCATAAGCCTAATCTCATGAGCATTACATTAATCCATTACAATGCATACAATAACATGAGAGTCATATTAAACATATGGGTAAAGCATGAATTCATCATTTAGGTTCTATTGAGTCATAAGGCATGATTCTTATTCTCTTAGGCTTTTTATCAAACACCTAGAATGCATAACTTTAGGTTTAGGCATGAAAAGTGAAATAATACATCATGACAACATTTTACACTTCCAATTCAAGAATTCCAACTACATACTAACATATTTTCATGATATTTATTAAAGATTTCAACTTGGAAATCAAACAATGCCATAAACATGGATATAATTTAATTTATAACATGAAATTCAAAGTTTGTATTTTTAAAAGGGTTTCTTGAGCTTCATAGGTGAAAGGAACCCTTGAATCAACAGTTAACATACCTTAGATGAAAACTTCTTGAAAACTTATGGTGAAACCCCTTGAATTTGAATCCTCTATGAAAACCCTAAGCTTGTTCCTAAGGATTTTTTTAGAGAAAACAATGTATTTTTGTGAAATAAGGGCTGAGTCTCGTGTTATAGGCTTATATAGGGGTGGGAAATTGACCCTTTTGCCTATCAAAATACGGAGCTAGAATGTTGAAAAATTCAGATACGTGTGATGGAGTGTGCGTCGCATGCTCAAGTCCCCGAACTGGAGCGTGCGTTGCATAATATATCTCATGCCCTGGGCTGTGAAATGGAGCGTGCGGTGCTTGCTTATCGCATGCTACTACTGTTTTGAAATCCAAACATGCTCTAAACGGATTTCAAAAATTTTGAAACTTACTAGAGATGTACTATTGACTTGCCCCATCATGAATCAACTTAAAAATCAAAGTTCCCAGGGTCAGGAAGGTCTTCAAATAAATCCTTGAAGTTTAGAGGCTTAAATAAGACTAAGTCCTTAAACACATATGTTTACGGGACTTTACAATATCTCTCCATTGGGAACATTCATCCCCGAATGGGACTGACTAAGAGGGGAGAAACGACAAACTAAAGTACATATAGGACATACACAACTGAAACATGATTTCATGACTGACATGACTGATAAGCTAAATATATCATGCTAAACAAGCATATCTGATGTACGAGTACCTGATTTATGAATGCATGAACAGGATTATCTTAAGCTGAGTATACTGAACATCATATAATGCATGACTGAACTGACACATGGATGCATAACTGAATATGCAATGGTATTTGATACCAAATTTATAACTGAAATCTGAATCATAAAACTGAGTAGGCTTAAGGAAAATTATTACATTGAGCTAGATCTGAGTTCGCAAGGAAGAGGTGAGTGTGCTTGGTTTGTATATCTACTTCTGATTTTGAAGTAGCTCCCTCAACGGACTGATTCTGCTAAAGAACTTTAACTAGATGAACTTCTTTGTTCCTCAGTCTACGAATCTAATAGTCAAGAATTTTGACTGTAATTTCCTCATATGAGACTATTCTGAATGTCTATGCCTTCTATAAGGACTACATCTGCTAGGTTACCTATGCACTTCTTTAGCAAGGAAACATGAAAGACTGGGTGCACTGAAGCTAGATCTGAAGGTAATTCAAGCTCATAATCTACTTTTCCAAAGAGGCTAACAATTTTGAAGGGACCGACATATTAGGGACTGAATTTTCCCCCTCTTGCCGAACCTCTTCGCCCCTTCCATGGGAGAGAGTTTTCAAAAGTACAAAATTTTCTGACCTCAAATTGAGATCCTTTTATGAACACATATGAATAGGAACATAAGAACATAACTGAGTATGTAACGTATGACATGAACTGAGTATCGTAAACTGAACCAAGCCATTACGTACTTGGCTTACGACTGAGATTGGAGCTAGAGGGTCAACCTATGGGTATCCACTACTCTAAACTAAATTCGTTAGGTGAAGAAAGAATGACATGTTTAGTTCATAAAAGTTTGGGAGATTATAGTGTATCTCCCCCTTGGGATGCTATGTCCCTTGAAGATTGCTGGCTTTGCTGAGATGTTGAGGAAAAACTAGGGGAACGCATAAGGCATCTACGAATTGAATCTTAACTGAACATCTGGGATTCTGAAACTGAGACATGATACATGAAATGAGCTTACCTTGCAACCACTGGAACTTTCTATCTTGGAATAGTTATATTCCTAAGATTTCTGATAGTATGACTAGGTGGAAAGATGGGAAACCACGCTATACGAACTGGTTGCCTGATTTGTAAACTGAATAACTGGAAGATCAATAATTCATACTAAAAACTTATACCTAATTAAAGTACTTCTACCTCACCTAAGACTACTAAAAATATTAGCATGAGCGCTTAGCACGAATGCCTAAACATACTAACTTACCTAATTAACTGAATGACTGATAGCTGAATATTGGGTCTGCAAGATAGAACTGCACTTAGTCTTTAGTAACTCGACTAAAACTACAAAGCATTATGCATAGGAGATAAGGACTGACTGAGTGACATGAGATAGCTAAGCATGAATTAAGAGTAACTGTATTATTTGATAATGCAGCACCAAGAGTATAATACAATTCTGGAATAGTCTTGGAAGCTGAGGTACTGGAAGACTAACAACTGAGTAGCTGATAACTATACGCTATGGTCAAGTAAATCTAAAATTGAACTAAATTACCGATCTGATTACTAAAATAGGACTGGGACTGAGATTGGAGCTAAGATGGTCATTGACACTTTAACTGTAACTAAGAATATAGCTGGGATTGAATACTGATATCTGATAACTGAGGTTTAGACTAGTACTGAAGTACTAGATTCTGATGGCTAAGTAACTGATAACTGAAAGACATGGCCCTGTAGGACTATCTAGGTCCTTTAATGAGTATGGATTACTGAACTGACTTTGTTACTAAGGCCTGAGAGATAGAACATCAACACCACAGATTCACCGAGGGATCTTAACTGAGGGTATACATTACATAATCTGAGTTTGGATGATCATTAGAAGTGGAGCATGAGTTATGTGGGCTGAGCATACTATAAATCATGACATGAGTCATGAGCTGCATGACCCGAGTTTGAAGTTTCTGTACCCATGGAATAGGATTCGCAGCATTTATTGAACTAGAACTCTTTATACTAGGAAAATAAGCGAACATGATTTTCACTAAAATGCACGAATATGAGTGATGATCATAGAGCTAACATGTGAGGCATGAATAGATATCATGATGACTGATGGGTTTTGAAGGTCTGTAACAGTATTCTGAGAAGGTCAGTATGATCACGTCCACTGTGGGAGTAGACAAAAATATCATCTATGAAGACTATGACAAACATGTCTAAGTATTGCTTGAACACACAGTCCATCAAGTCCATGAAAGATACTGAGGCATTGGTAAGACCAAATGACATGACTATAATTTTGAAGCGACCATACCGAGTTCTGAAAACTATTTTTCGAATGTCACATTCTCTAAATCTGAGATGATGATAGACTGATCCGAGGTCTATCTTAGAAAAGTAACTGGTACCCTAAATTTGGTCAAACAAGTCATCGATTATGGGAAGCAGATACTTGTTCTTGACCATAAATTTATTAAGCTGATGGTAATCTATACATATTCTGAGAAAAATGTCTTTCTTACACACGAATAGGACTGGTGCACCCCATGGGAAAATACTGAGTCTAATGAATACCTTATCTAAGAGATCCTTTAACATTTTTTTCAGTTCTTTGAGTTCTACTGGTTCCATTCCGTATGACAGAATAGAGATAGGATGAGTATTTGGAAGAAGGTTAATATCGTAGTCTATTTCCCTTTCGGGAGGAATTCCTAGAAGATCTTTGGGAAAGACATCTTAGTATTCACTTACTACTGCGACTGATTCAAGATTAGAGTTTAAAACCTAGAGTCCTTTACTCTAACAAGATGGTAGACATATCCTTTAGATATCATTTTCCTAGCCCATAGGTAAGAAACAAGCTGAGCCCTGAATGCTGAAGTACTACCCTTCCACTCTAGGATGGGTTCATTTGGAAACTGAAATTGGACAACTCTATTTCTACAGTCAACTGTGGTATAGTAATAATAAAGCCAATCCATGCTGAGAATGGCATCAAAATCGGTCATCTCTAACTAGACTAAGTCTGCTAAAGTGACTTTCTAAGCTACCATAATCGGACAGTTCTCGTATACCTACCGGGCTATGATGGATTTACCTACTGGGGTAAAGAATGAGAAAGGATCTACTAAAATTCTAGGACTGACTCCAAAATCAACTGCTATATAAGGGGTAACAAAAGACAAAGAAGCTCCTGGATCTATCAAAGCATAAACATGTACATGAAGGATCTGTAACATACCAGTGACCACATCAGGAGAATTTTCTTGATCCTGTAAGGACTGAAGAGCATAGAGTCTATTTGGGCGTTGCCCACTGGTGGCACTGGATGAGGTACCCTAATAATTCGGGTGACAGAACTCAGCTGAGAAATGGTTATGTTGACTTCGTGGATCGGGCTCAGGACAGTATTATACTTTGTGACCTGACTCGCCACATCTGAAGCACACATCACTGCCAGCTTTACAAGCACCCTTGTGGTTCTTGCCATAAGTCTAGCAAAGGGGATTGGTTCAGGCACACTAACTGGAGCACCGTATGAGGAAGGAACTAGAACTGAAAACTTTGAGTAGAACTAAGAATGGTTATCACCCTCTAACTTAGGCTAAGCGAAGTCAAAATTTCCTGTTCTCACTTTTTTATTTTCTCTCTTTTTTTCTTTTACCTTAAGCTTCCCTACCTTAATCTGCTGGACATGAATCATATGCCTGGGTAGGATCGTAGCCTACTGATTGCTCTGAGCTACTACTGAGTAAGATAAAGTAAGGGAGTCGATTTTGATTTTGCCATGAAAGGCATGCTCGTCCAGGGAATCTATCTGAATGTATGGAAGTGTTGAATAATTCCCAATTCTCCTTTTGTTAGCCCTTTTGGGAGGTATGTTCTGTAACAAAAGGGAGAAATGGGTTAGATTGAGAGTTTAACTTGAGCTTATGCTCACTCGTAATACATGAATACTGAAAGATGGGAAACTGTTCCTAAATCATCTCATAGCCTCCTGCACATAAGTGTGGTGAAGAATACACCCATGTACAAAACTCTACTATATGTGACTTTTCAGACTTCCTAGGACACTTTTGAACCTTAGGCTTTGATACCAAGTTTGTAATGCCCCGAATCAGGTACCCAAAATGCTACACGATGTTAACAATCCCGAAGGATTATTAGCTAACCTATGAATGATATCTGTAACTGAGCACTGTATAATATACTGTATAAATACGAAATAAAAAGGCAAAAAGGCCATAAGGTTTAAATAACTACAAAATAATACTGAAGTATGTGGTATAACAATACCAAAAAAAAATTAAAATAACTTTCTGAACATACTATAGTCTAAAATCCTCTAAGCTATCTGAATAAGTAGTTGATGGGACATGTCCCCAACTAACTCCAACTGTTAAAACAAACTAAGTACTGAAAGAATGAAGTAATCAAATAATAACATCCTCGAATAATGAGGATCACTGTTAGTCTGTCTGTGGAAAGTTTGATCTACTAAGGGTACTCTGGATCTCGTGCTTTCGAACCAATGATATAAAACACCATAGCATAAGAGAAAAGTATGCGTCAGTATGTGGAAATGTACTGGTATACAAAGTGAGGTCGGCTGAATACATGGGTTCATATGCATGAACAATACTAACTAACTGAATAACATGAATGTGAGAATACATACATGAATATGTAACTATAAATGAGATTGTGATAACACTGACTACTGAGTCTGAATACTGATAACATGGACTTTTGATAACTGATACATAGGAACCGTGTCTGACAGTCTACATTCTGATGGAACTAGCTTAGTTCCATACTAAGTTAAGTGACTGTATCTGACAGTCCTGAAATTTATAGAATTATCTGAGTTCTATTACTAAGACTGAGACTATAACTTGGGAGGTATTCATCTAACCAATATGCCCCTAATAAGCTATTATAGCTGAGTTGGGGTCTAATCTGTAACCCTAATTAGAAGGGTGTCAATACCATGCCACTAGTAAGGACACGCTGTGAGTGACCCTCATCTGGCAGTGTCCCCATATGAAAATGGTGGGACCCTTATCTGATAGTGTTAATCCATTTCATCAACCCTCAACTCTCAGTATTGATGTCTCAACCTATGCTGGCTACATAGTTCTGGAATGCAAGGACTACTTCTAAGAATCATACCCTTTACTGGTAGTATGTGTTCCCATTCTTGGGTTTACTCGATGCTGAATCCTACTCCCAAATGAATACACTGAACTGATTATACTGAGCTAAACTAGACTAAGTTTACTAAATTTTGATGACTTATGGAATATTACTAATATCTGATAACTGACTGAGATTACTGGAATGATACTGAATTTATTGAGTTTTCCTGAGTAATAAGACTGACTGAATTCTACTGATCATAGCTTGACTGAGAGTATCTTGAAAACTGACAATGGCTCTAGACACACAACTAAATTATTGGGTATAAATACCCCCAGGACTCGATAGTATAAAACTGACAAGACATGACACTTCTTGACACATGACAATAGTCAACAATTCATAGTACAATCATTAGGGATTTTCATGAAGCATTTGCATACCATAAGCTTTCACATGAATAGGGATGCATATAAATATGTCATAATTTCATAAGCCTAATCTCATGAGCATTACATCAATCCCTTACAATGCATACAATAAAATGGGAGTCATATTGAACATAAGGGTAAAGCATGAATTCATCATTTAGGTTCTATTGAGTCATAAGGTATAATTCTTATTCTCTTAGGCATATTATCAAACACCTAGAATGCATAAATTTAGGCTTAGGTATGAACATTGAAACAATACATCATGGCAATATTTTACACTTCCAATTCAAGAATTCCAACCACATACTAACATATTTTCATTATATTTATCAAAGATTTCAACTTGGAAATCAAACAACACCATAAACATGGATATAATTCAATTCATAACATGGAATTCAAAGTTTATATTTTTAAAAGGGTTTCTTAAGCTTAATGGGTGAAAGGAACCCATGAATCAACACTTAACATACCTTAGATGAAAGATTATTGAAAACTTATGGTGAAACCCCTTGAATTTGAATCCTTTATGAAATCCCTAAGCTTGTTCTTGAGGAATTTTAAGTGAAAACAATGTATTTTAGTGAAATAAGGGCTAAATCTTGCATTATAGGCTTATATAGAGGTGGGAAATTGACCCTTTTGCCCCTCAAAATACGGAGTTGTAATGTTGAAAAATTTAGTTGTGTGCGATGGAGCGTGCATTACATGCTATATCGCATGCCCTAGGCTGTGAAATGGAGCATGCAGTGCATGCTTACCGCATGCTGCTACTGTTTTGAAATCCAAACATGCCATAAACAGATTTTGAAAATTCCAAAACTCACCTGAGATGTACTATTGACTTGCCCCATCATGGGTAAACTTAAAAATTAAAGTCCGGGGTCGGGAAGGTCATCAAATAAATCCTTAAAGTTTGAAGGCTTAAATGAGACAAAGTCCTTAAACACTTCGCTAAAATTTTATAAGTGTTGGATCCTGTAAGGAGCTTTAAGGGCTGAATTTGACTTAGACTTTTACGGGATAGTACAATACTATAGCATACCCAATGGTGGAGTTAATAAAGAAGGAATTGACAGAAGCAATATCCATAAGAATAGTAGTTAGGCAACGTCAACCTAATGTTTAGGCACTTTATAACCAAGCTACTACAATATATCCAGGTACTTCTTCTGGTGGAATTATTGGTGTTGGTGGAAGGCATGATGACGCTGCTACCACTCCTGATGATGAGCATGTCAATGCTCAAGAAAAGTTAAATTTATTTGAAAACACCCCTTTTACAGGTCCCTCTCACCCTTACATAGTTCTCTCTCACCCTTACACTGATCCCTCTTACCCCTCTTCACCCTCGTGTTCTTGTTGAAAATGCAAAGAGTGAAAGGACATCTAGGATAAACTCTTTAAAAAGGTAGAGGCTATCTCTACAGCTATCAAGGAATTCAAATCCAAGAGGGGTGTCATACCATCCAAAAAGGTGAGGGACCCATACACTCCTACAATGGCGGTTAGGAGGAAGAAAAGAGCAATTAGTGACGTACTCTCCAGTCGGAAATAAAAAAAAGATTAAAGTATAGAGGCCATTGAAGAAGGTCGACATATACGTGAAACTAGGCACCAAAAAGAAGAGGGATTTGTAATGGGAAAAGAATGCCAAGTTACGCGCACCAGATTACCCCAGGCCTCCCTTTACCCCCCAAGACTTCAAGAGTATGACAAATATACGTATGCGGTATGAGGACAAGGTAAGTTTAATTTTCCTAACCTATCCTTCTAACCTACTCTATGAAGAAGAAGCTACGCAATATATGTGAATTTTATTGCAACAGCTAGGTATTCTGGTGCAACTGGTAGTGATTCTGTTGCAACTTATTATCTATATATTGCATAAGCTATATTGGATTGATTTAGAGAACTCTATACAGTAGATGAACCATCTGTTGCATCTTTACAATTACTATCCTATTTAAAAATTGACTTCTTATATCACAGTATGTTGATAAAATTCTCTATCTTATGAGTAAAAGACAATTAGCTTACCCAAAAGCTTATAACGCTGCCAATAGGATAATGGACCTCAACTTCTACAAGAAGATCAAGTATAATCACGATCAACTCAATGATCTAGCTTCAGCCTATGGTGCGGGATTTGATTCATTATTTTCTACATTCAACTGGGATAAAGAAATGATAAATTATGTTAGAGAGAAGAGGCCACATCCGTACGGCAAGAGCTGGACCAAGTAAAAAAAGATTCTTACAGTCATGAACATGGACGACATATATTATTAGGTTGTTGAGATACTACTCAAGGAGGGAAAGATTAAGGTTTATGACTGGAACGAACCTACCATCTACAAGATCATTTTTTTATCCATATGCAGCCACTGATGGACCTATTCCCCATCTACAAAATCAAAAGCCTTGATTTTCTTCACAAACTCCAGATTAACGATTTGCTTGTGAAGGGTGTCGTTCTTCATACTAATCAAGTAATCAAATCCGCCCAATTTCTATAAATCCAAGAACACAATTACAAAATAATTATAAGTCAATAATTAATCAACTAATTAAATTAAAAAAATTATTACCTTTGAAATCTTATAAGTAAAAAATCTACGACCTGGATTTTGTTGAGTACAAGAAGTCTTCAATAGATCTTCATAACTACACTTACAATAGCAAAAATTTTTATCACAAAAAATAGTGAAAGATGAGCTCGACATTGTCAAGCTCAGTTGAAAAAAATAAAAAAGATGAAGAAAGACCAAATACAAATAATTTGAAGAATTTGGATAGATAAGAAAGATGATGAAGAAGAATATTTTGGAATTTAGGGTTAAATTTTAGGAAGAAGATGAATATATAAGACAACGAAAAAAATAGCCGTTGGAGGCCAAATCAGATGCCAAGTTAGCAAAAATTGGGGTTCAATGAGCCTTGGCTGTGTGAATTACACGCAAGCTGCTAACAGGGCAAAAAGTGACAAAATGACACATTTGATGGCTATTTTAGGTGTTTAAAATGAGCGTTGTCTACTTGAGGTGACAAAGTGAAAGATCGCTGCAACTTTAGGTGCCTGTTGATGGGTTTTGCCTTTTTTATTTCAAGTCACTTCACTTTACATTACATGTAGTGACAATTTTTTTTGTCTAATGAAATTTAAATTTTTTATAATGCAATAGATTGTCTGTCTGTTGTAAAATATATTCTATCTGTTGTAAAATATATTCTATCTATTTTGGAAAATGCTTATCTATTGCAATAGGTTGGTCATCTGTTGCATTATGCTGATGTTTCTATCCTGTTCTAATCTATTTTAACATTTGGAAGACATATTTGATAATTGCCAATAGATGACCTATATGTTGCAACATATTCCTAAATATATTTGATATTTTCCAATAGATATTTCATCCATTTCAACAAATAAAGTATCTGTTGCAATATTTGAATTTAGTATTCCATTTTAATTAATAAGTTCAAATCTAAGAATAAATAAAATTCATAGACAAGATAAAATAAATCAAATCCTTCAGAAATTACAATTTAAAATGAAATGTAAAAAAATTATTATGGGTGCAGATCTCAACAAATAAGTCTACAATGTAAGTTTTGATGCCAACGATTTCTAAGGAGGTGTGAGGTTATTGCTTTGGCAGACTTAAGCTATAAAGATCTACTCAATATGGACAAGTTGTTGTTCATCCAATGCTATGGAATTCAGCTTTTTTCATCGTGGATCTTTAATGTCATTTGCCTATGGTCTCTTCTTTTTTGCTTCTCTGTATTTCCATAAAAAGAGTAGCATATTGTCAATGTTGTTCGACAGTAGATTCTACTATGACATCCACCTGGAAAGCCAGAATTGGTCAATGCTAATCACAGAGATTTTTAAAAAATAGAAAAGGATAACTCCTCTATTTTAGCAATTCAAACAGGTCTTCCTCCTGTTTTTGAATTGTCCCAAACAGATTATATTTTTGTTGCAACAGATGAATCAACTGTTGGGATAAATTATAGCATGATGAAGTCCTATATGATAATTTCAAATGGATGAACCATCTGTTGCAACATATGACTCATATGTTTGGAAAAAGTAAAGTAATAGGAAGTCTTGATTTAAATTATCCCAACAGATGATCCATCCGTTGCATCAGATAGGTCATCTAATGGTACAAATAAAAATCATACGTAGATCTATTTGATTTTCTAAAATAGACAAGCATATGTTGCAACAGATACTGTATCTGATGTAATAGGTTAGTCAACCATTGCAACAGATGTTATATCTATTCGATAATTTTCAGCAGATGTGTCTTCTGTTGAAATAGATATACGTGTCTGTTAATTGGAACAATCGCTATATATTCACCTGCTTCAGCTCATGTTGCTCTCCTATGGTCCTTGTACTTTGATGAATAGTGCAACACATGGACAAAGGAGTTGAAAATTCACTTTTTTGGATGCTTGATAATGCCTTGAAAATTACTTTCCTTCTCCTCTTAGCCTTAATATATAATGGAGTGGATGGATGTAAAATCCTCTTTGATGGAATGATATCCCTCTTAGATGTCAGTTCTTTTATAGAAGCAATTAATGTATTAATAGCATTAATTACTACATCATATTTCATCAAATGCAGAACATTCGCGAGGAGAGGAAAAATTTGTATATCCTATATGATCACACTCATAATAGTTTGTTTTAAAAACTGTAAGAGGATCATCATTATCCCCAACAGCACCACCACTACCACTATCAACATCTCCATCACCACTAAGACCATCAACAACATCATGCCCACCCTCCAAAATTATTTTCTTTGTGATGGTTGTTGCTCCAAGCGATTCTATTTTTATTCTATTAATGACCTTAGGGTCCGATAAAGTTTGGACAGACCGAAAAGTAAGAAAAGATGGAATCTTCAACTCCGATTGGTTGGAACAAGCAACGAATGCATAATCTAACATAACTCATTACATATATTAGAATGACAATTAGATCATTCAAAAAAAATCAGTAATTAAAACAAAAACTTAATTATAATTATACTTATTACATCCTTCGGGGGGAAGGGTTAAAAGATAAATAAATTTTGCATTTTTATCAGTTTTGATCGACAACCATCTCAAGATTCTTGTATAGGAAACTTCTTCCTGGTAGTTCACTTGTTGTCTCAAATAAGGAATGATTTCAAACGCCTAAGCCTATAAAATAACTCCAATAAATAATTATTAAATTTAAAAAATGAATTATATTATAATAAAAGAAAGAAACATTTACCATGAAAGCCCATGGAAAGCTATATAAGTTGACTGCCTTTGGTCTTAACAGAGTCAAAAAATATTTGACAGTTATTTTGAAGCTTTCATAACCTCAAGGATAGCCTCTAGATCCTCAGAGAGCTTTATTAAACTAACAGTTATGTTGTAGTTAATGTCTCTCTCCCAAAGAACATTATGTATAAACCAAACGAAGCACAATGATACTTTGTGCTTCTTTGAGAGTATTTTACCTTTAAACGCTTCTATCAAAATTTTGTTTTTAAAGCTTGGACCAACAAGGGACACCAGGTCATCACGATAACTCGACTTAGCTTTGCCTCTTTTGGGTGTGCGAGGTGCTTTTTTTTAGGTAGGAGGATAATATTTTAGTCTGGTAACTATGACAAACTCCTCCCAACCAAAACAAATAGTCATACCATAGTAATTTATCCACACATCATCCATCTTATCTTTATTTTCATATATAAAAATACACTTGAGAAGATCATATAACATGTCATTTGAAAATGAGCACTGTTGTCCTTCAACAAATTAAGATATTTCCCAAAGCAGCTGTCCCTGAAATAAGCATCCAATTTTTATTCTCGAAGTATTTTTCTGAAGGCGTTGAAATATTTCCCATGGCTGACTTAGCCACAAAATCTCCTGTTAAATCTGTGGTACCATCGCACTGCATTCTCACAGGATAACAATCAATGCTGAAGGTTTTGACCACCTCTTCGATGGAAGGGTTATTAGAATTTGGATCATCTCTTATGAAACATTTCTCATCCTCATGTTCATCATCATCTCCTGATTGAGGTAACGCATGTAAAGCAAGCTCATAGAATGGTGGATGTAGCCTAGCTGCTTTACTTGTTCCTTTACTTGGACTTTGGGAGCCAATTAATCTAAGAATAATAGAAAATTATATCTAACATGTACAATAGTAAAATAATAGTTCCTATAGATCACATATCCGTTTCACCAGATAGTCTATCTGTTGCAACATATAACTAACCTGTTAAAATAGATGAGTAATCTATTTCAGCAATAAAAATAGATCTCTCATCTGATGAAATGGATGACTGGTTTGTGCAATCACACAATATTTGTAACATATAAGTGATCTATTGGAACTATTATCAATGGTCAACATTGTTTAAATTTCTTCAGAAGGGTCATTTATCATAACAGATGAATGATCGTTGGAAAAATCAAGTCTTGGATATGCTTGGTTGGAATAATTGATAGGATTTTAACCATCAGAATATTTAATTGTTGCATCAGATGATTAATCCTTTGCATTAGATTTTAATCTGATTATAAGACCCTGCAAAATCCTAAGCTTAATTCAGTCCATCAATGCTTGTTAAGGGGTCCCAGACTTAGAATATTTTAGCTAAGTATTCAGACTTAGTGTCATTCTAGCCTTCATAAGTTGGCAATCTTATTTTGCTACCCCTACATCCTTTAAACATCGATATGTAAGTTAATTCATGATCAAGAATGTCAATAGGGTTTCCCAGATGATTTTTGAATTTTTTAGACCTCGTTTCGACCATGTTCAAGAGACCAAAATAGTGAGTCGACGCGATCTCGGCGCATCGCATCATCTATCGCGTTGACAGATAAAATTTCCCCCAGCTCAATGAAATTTCCTGTGAATCGATGCAAACTCAGCTCGGCACATCGATCATAGCATCAGTACCATCAATGCGGTGCGTCGGCCTGCGCATCGGTGGGATAGGTTTTCAGTTATTAAAAGCTGCATCCTCAGGGTTATTTCAGTCTTTTCCCATGCCCTTAAGCCCCCATAACACAAAATTTAGCCTTCTTTTGGCAAATTATATTCATTCTTTCACAATTTTTCAAGAACAAGAAAACCCTAGGTGATTAATTTCAAACTCAAGGCTCAAGATTTCCACCATTATTTTTCCAAATTGGTTCAAGATTCAAGATTCCTAGACTAATAAATTCAAGAGTCTAGATTCAAGAACACAAATAGAGTCTCAAAAAGAAAGGTGTTCATCTACTTCGTCTTTCAAGGTGTGTGGGGTTTCAACAAGGACACTCCTTTCATCCTTGTGTGCAAAATTATATTTTTAAGATAATTTCTTATGTTTTGGAATGGGATTTATGGCCAAAGTATCTTATTGATGAATTTGAGTATGATATGATCGATTGATGAAATTCCATGTTTATTTTGAGTTAAAGAATGCTCTTTATGATTTTGAATACCATGAGTATGTTATGAGATATGAATTTCAGATTTTCAATTGAGTTTAAGCATATATTATGATTCTTGATTTTTGTATTTTGATATGGTTGAAGTATTTTTCAAGAAGTATATTGAGCATGATGAATTACTATGAATTTACATGAGTTTGAGACATGGGTTATTAGACCCTAATTTAAGTATTGATATTTCAAGAACTTGTGCTTTTAAGCACCCTGAGGTTTTCATGTTTTTATTTATATAAATAGTATATGATCTTCGGATCCTCAGTTGAGTTTTGGTATCCACTTTTCCAAGTTTTGGTTTTCATTATAAACCATGAGATTATTTTAAAAGTGAATTTACAATGAGATGAGCAAGAAAAATAAAAGAAAGTAGTATTTAGCACCGAGTTGGCTATGATTCCAAGGTCTCGTACCCCAGAACTAAGTGCCATCGTAGGATTGAGATTTAAGTGCCCATAAAGGCAGAGATGTGATTACTTAGGTTGAGTTTGTACTCCCTGAAAAGAGTACGACACCTCTTCCCCAACGTGAGGTTTGTCTTCCATTTAGGAAGGCAAGACATGGGACTCCATGTAGCTCGCATGGTTTATGTCGGTTAAGAGAACCTCCCTACTAGTAAAGAAAAGATTTTAAAAGTATCCCCTTAAGATAAAGTATTTTACCTAAAGCATTTTCCCTAAATATTTTAGAAACTAAGTGTAAAGGCTCACAAACTTATTCAGATATTGATTTACTTGAGATTTCAGTACAGAATTACAGTTTTAGCTTTCAGACCTAAAGGTGAGCTCTTTTTCACTTAGCCTATATGATTTGGGAATGAATCAGAAATACAAATTTCAGAACTAAGTGTTATGACTCACAAGACTTACATTATATGTTTTACTCTTCATGATTTATGATATCCAGATTTCAGATTTCTCAAGCCTATGTGAGTTATTTACATTTAACATGCATTATTTTATAAACTGTGATGATATTATTTAATTATTGCATGCACCTCGATATACTCAGTACATCATCAAATTACTGATTCACATATACATCTATGTGCTACATTGTATCATAATGTAGGTTCAGGTGCTTAGTCTCGGAAGCGTGAGTGATTTTTGAGCACCTCATCTACATCCCTGCATTTGGTGAGTCCTCATAGTTCAGGGATTTTGTTTTTAGATTTCTAGTTTTATTACTAGATTATTTCAGTATTCATTTCAGACATTTTGAGTCAGTTGTGGACTGTCCCATGTACTCTCTAGTTTAAGTCATTAGAGGTTTGTCGGACTACTACTTTTAGATTTAGATTTCAGTTGTCGTATTTAGACCTTTCAGTATTTATTTTATCTGATTGGTAAGATTAGCATTTTCAGATTATTCAAAAAGTTTTCCATATTTATGATGATATCATATTTATATTGTCCCTAGATTCAGATTAGTAGAAAGCAGCCAAGGTTAGCTCAGGACTACTTGTAGTTCGGAGCACCGTGTGACATTCCGGGAACTAGATTTTGGAACGTTACGCTAATGGTCCTCCCGTTGCATCAGATGGCTGATCTTTTGTATCAGAAGGTTAATCTATTACATCAGATTTTTAATCAGATGGTTAATCTGTTGCATCATATTTATGTTGCATCAAATTGATAATCTGTTGCATCAGATTGATAATATATTGCATTAGATGATTAATCTGTTGCATCAGATGATTAATCTGTTGCAGAAAAAAATAGTAGCATGAGTTTATTCAATAGAACATCAACAATATCACCATTTTTATCAAGAACAAGAACAATAATAAATCAACCTAGCAACAAAGGGCATAACACCAAAAATACCAACATCGTTGTTTTCTTTGTAAAAATACAAGCAATGAAAATCAAACTTAAAAAAGCACAGAAAACAACAAAAAATTATATTTCACTCTGAAAAGAGAAGATAAAAAATACCAAAAAATTAGGATTTTATTCAGATCGCATTTCAAATTAAAGAAACAACTATTGAAATTGATAACCAATACTAGAAGAGAACTTGGCTCAAGTTCCTTTTTTTCTTCAAAATTAAAAAGGCCATAATTTTTTACCTGTGAAAGAATAAAAGGGACGATGAAGAACTCAAAGCTGTTGTGGTCGGACAACAAGGCTTCACGTCGATTGACGATTGAAAGTCGAAAAAGGAACTCGCAACCCAATTATTTTTTGCCGAAGGTTGAAGTCGCCGGAGATTGAAAGGAGAAATTTGTAGAGCTGTTGGTTGGGAGAAGCTGTCGAGAGAGAGAGGAGAGAGACGGTCGATGATTTGGAGAGGAGAGGGGTGTGGGTTGATTTGTAGTTTTGAAAAGATTTAAAAAAATTTAAAATAATAATCAAGTCCACAATTAACTTAATAAAGTTTTCTAATTATGTTTTACCCTTTAAGTTGGTCAATGTCACCAATCCTTCATTCAAGACTTAAAAAACACATTTCCTTCAATTTTTTCTAGCATTTTTATATCTTTTGATAAAATATCTTCAATATGATATAAATAATATAGCTATACTCACTATTTTTGAAAGTAAAAAATATATTGAATTTACTTATTATATTAATATAATAACATTATTTATTATTATTTAAACATTTTTTATTTTATGTTAAACTAACTTTACTATTTTATGATATTTTTATACATATTTTTACTAACATGATATATGCGTACATCACATGTACACTATGCTAAAATTGAAAAGGTTAGTTGTGTTTGCATGAAAAGAAAAAAAAACACATTCTATTAAATTATCGTAAACTTTTGTTAGCTAATGAATAAAGACAATATAGTTTTACTCTTATAAAACACTCAATAGATTTTTGTTTTGGGTTGTCAACAACAACCTCAATTTTATTATAAATTGTTTTTTGATTAAATTATTTTAGGTTGTAGTGATCTTGAAAGATCCCCTTCTATATATGAACTATAAATTAATTTTAAGTTCAAGTATTTTATGTATTATCTTTTATTTATTAGGAGAATACTCACAAAAATATCTGAAGTTTGACCTGATTACCAGTTGAGCATACTGAACTTTGCGAGGGTCCTATTACCCTCCAGACTTATTTTTTCATATTTTAATGACATATATCTACCACTTGGCCCCTTGGGTGTTAGTCACACTCATTGAGCGCGTGAAAAGTGTTAAAAACGTTATAAACTTTTTTTTATGGCCAAACAACCCCTTAATTTTATAATTATTTAAAGTTTTATATTTTTTATTTATTTTTTCATTCTTTTTCTTCTCTCTTCTCTCTTCTCTCTTCTCTCTTCTCTCTTCTCTCTTCTTTCTTTCTTTTCTTTAACAATGGTTGCTCCATTGTTGAATTGAAATTAAATTCTTGAAGATTCCATTTCAGTTTCCATTCTGAAAGATTAATGGAACTCGCTAATTGAAACTCAATGGAAGATTTGGAAGATTCAAACTCGAAAACTCGCTAATTGAATCTTTCGAGTTCCATTAATGGAAATTGAATCTTCTGAGTTTCATTAACAGAAGATTAAATAGTTCCATACATGTTTAGTCTGTATTTTTGTCTTCATACATGAAATTAAATTTTTCGAATCTTTCGAGTTCCATTAATGGAAATTGAATCTTCCATTGAGTTTTCAATTAGCGAGTTTCATTCAATTAGCGCGTTTCATTGAATCTTCCATTAATGAAACTCGCTAATTGGATCTTCCGAGTTTCAATGGAAAATTAATGGAAGATTCTATTCAATTAGTTGAAAAAAACTTTCTTCATAAACTCAATGAAATTCAAAGTTTGAAACTGAAAATTGAATTTAAAAACTTTGGGAGTGATAAGAATGGACTTGAAATTTGAAATTGACTCAATGGAATCATTTGAAATATTTAATATGATTGTAATGATAAAAAAATATTGAAAAGTGATAAAATAGAGAAGAAAGAGCGCGTGTATCACACTTCCCACCGTAAAAACTGGGTATAACATTTTTTTTGAGGGGAGGGGGATTAATTCCTTTTTAAAAAAGTCCGGGGGAGGGGGATAATTAATTCCAATTTAAAAATTATATGGGGTAATAGGACCCCCGAAAAGTTCAATATGCTCCACTGAAAATTTGGCTAAAGTTCAGATATTTTCGTGGGTATTATCCCTTATTTATTTCATGTGTTGGAAATATCAAATTAAAAAAAGTTAGGAATAAGAAAATTATTTTTAGGGTGAACATGTACGTATTCACCAATCAAAATTCTATTTTTTTGGTTCAAGAATATATAATAATTTCTACATTTTATTCGCTCGATTTAGTTCTTGCTTATTTCATCGCAGTTTATACTCAGATATTTTCTGTTGTATTTTCTATGAATTATGTAATGTTAGGAATTACTTTTTAATTTTCATTAAATCTTCAATTGTCTATCATAAGTTCAAAGGCTATTAGTGGCTTTGACAGCATATACATCTATGAAAGATAGTAAAGGTAATGAAGGACACCAATACAATCCTTGTGTCTAATAGGGCACCTTTTGATCTTAAAAGTTATAGTTTAGTCCATTGTTCAAAGCAAGTGGAAGTTATCGCTGGTCTCTACTAATTTATTTTTTCAAGGCTCTTATTTGAATTTTATTTCGTTTGTTTATACAGTAAAGTGAATATTTTTGGATTCACATCTTAACTTGGTCAAATTCTTGGGATAAGCGGAAAAATAAAGAACTACTGGTCTATGAATATATGCAAAAGAACAGCTTGGAGAACCATCGTTTTGGAAGTAAAAGATAAGAGATGAGCTACGTGCTCTCGGTGATATATAAGATACAAATATCTTGGACCAATTATTTGTATAATAACAACATACATTATTATATCAATGAGTGCACTAACTGATAAATAAGAATAAAGTCTCCGCACACACTATCCTTTCCAAACTTCAAAAACTACGTATTAAATTTAATTCCGTCAAGTGAGATTTGGAAAGGTTATGATGTATGTAGATCTAACATCTACCTTACAAGTAGAGCAGTTGTCTCTGATAGACCCTCACTTCAAGCCCTTCCTAAATTCCACTTATGAAATTATAATGGATAAGTTATTGTTGTTGATGTATACTATACAAAGTAATCATTTATTTTCATGATATTCAGTACTTTCAAAATTAAATAATCTTGTGGATGTTAGCTTGTTCCTAATTAGTTAAACTATCTAAAAACTCTTAGTAATTTAATATCAAATAAGATACTACTTATATAAACCTAAATCCATTATATTTAATTTTGCCTCTAAATTGTTAATATGAAGATGAGTTATCATATTTCTCTTTTAAGTACATCTTTTATCTTAAAAGCATTACATTATCTTTTCAAAGTAGTACATAATGATCTATGTACACATAATAATTTATTCTTTATATATACGTTTACTATTAATTAATGCTATATACACGTGTAAAATACGTACACTTGATTAGTGTGTATATATATATATATATATATATATATATATATGAAAAGTGATTTGAACTTTTTGCCCTTCATTAAAAATCTCTACAATAGACAAAATTATCTTTTTTGCTTATTTCCTCAAATTATTATATTATTATGTTTATATTATATATTAACTAGACTCCTAAAATATATAGGAAGGAGAATATTAATGTTTCCATGTTGATAAATTAGAAAAAAAGAAAGACTCAATAAAAATAGAAAACAACTCCTATAAATTAGAAAAAAAAAACTCAATTAGAAATTAATATTAGGAGTATTTTTTATTTTTTTACAAAAATAGAAGGTCGTATTATTTTTCAAACACAAAGAACTAATTAATTCAAAAACTTGACTTATTTTTGAAAAATAGAGAAACTTTCAAAACCGTTTGTTTTGTCCTAACAAATTGTAAATTGCCTTATTTTTGGGAAGGACGTATTATTTTTCAGAAATAAAGAAGTGATTAATGAAAACTTGAATTATTTTTGAAAAATAAGAAAACTGAATCCTAATTTAATACAAATAATATATGTGTAATACAAAAATTGAATCCTAATTTAATACAAATAATATATCTATAATACAAATCTTATAGAAGTTCTAAATGAAATTCTTTTAGGTTTATTGAAATACTTTTATAAAAGGAGTTAGCTATAAAATTGGAAAGTCTTGGGACTCTTTACTAAAAAATTTCACAAACAATATCGCGATGTCATTGAGATACTTTCTTCTCATTCATTATTAATTAATATTTTTCTTTAAAAAATTTAGATGGAATTCTATGTACTGCTAGGTGGAGTTGTTTGATAACATAAATTTTTTGATAATTTATTTCGTAGTTATTTATTGCTAAATGAGTTGACGTTTATTAGAATATGACAAGGTGAATTTATTACACTTCTTTTGGCCTATAAATTTGTAAATTGTTTAATGTTATTGAGGTTTTAGCGTCTTATTATTTTGATTTTGATTTAAGTAGTCTTCGAAAATGAAAAGTTGGTGAACTCTTCACCAAGAAATCTCAGTGTTATTGAGGTACTTTCTTCTCATGTTTTAATGTTTATAGCATTTTAATATTTATATTTATTTTTATTTTGATTTAGGTTGTCTTAAAATATAGAAAGTTGATGCACTCTTCACTAACAATTTTGGTATCATTGATGTACTTCTTCTCATTTATTATTTATTAGTATTTATTTGAAAAGGTTTGGATAAAATTTTATGTATTGTTATGTGGAGTTGTATGATAATTTGAATATTCTTATACTTGTGTCTTAGTTGAAATGCTTTGAGCTATGTAGAAACTTATTACCATAAAACTTAAGTGTAAGCATCACTTAACTTTGTTGCATGGTATATAGATTTTTCTATGTCTCTGCATGCATGTTGATTAATAACATATCCTACAGAACCAATAGTTAGAGAAAGGATGTATGTTTCAGCTTCAAACAATACTTTTAGATAGAAAACTGAAGCATCACCTATCCACAAAAAATAATTATTTCTTTTCTTTCAAAATACTTATCACAATTTCTTTTCAGAGAGTCAAAGTAAATGAATTTTTATCAATATCTTAAGATATGTTTTTATCATATTGATTTGAGAAAAGTTATAGTATTTTTCGTATACATTTTTAATATCTAAATTTTAATTGTAAAATATCGAATTAATCTAATCTATTAGCGGTAGCTCAAGCAACTCATGTGGTTCTTGATGATAATTATAATGTGAACTATAGGAGAAAGATCGATGGGGTTACAATATTGCCCTAAAGCTGGCTATAATTAACATAGTTGGGGTGAAGTTGATATTGGGAGAGGAAAAGAAAATAGAGGTGGGGAAGAAGAAGCTAAATGAATAAATTAGAGAGAAAAAAATAAAATTTGGATGAAAATTTTAATTGAATTGAAGAAGGGAATAGTAAAGTACAGATAGTTGTAAATAGAGAGGCCTTAATAATCTCTAATGCTATTTCTTTTAACCTATTTTTTAAACCCCCTGCCCCCCCCCCCCCCCAATAAAAAAAGCATTAGAAATATTTATTTTTGGTTATACTTGATAATAATATAGATTATTAAGCAAAATTGATGAATGATTTGTCTAAGAAACGTGACTCGAAGTTGGAAAAGAAATTTAACACGACCAAAAAACTTAATAATGATAAGAAGCATGTGATTGGCTCATTGTGAACCATTTTACGTTAATTCATCACAAACGAACATATAATAATAGAAAAACAAAAAAAATGAGAGACTAAAATAACTATATATTAAAACTAAATTATTTTAAGGGTCACTCATTTCGTTAATGTTAACATATATGTACACACGCAAATAGGGGTGGACTTACATAGTAGCGAGGGGGTTCAACCGAACCCCCTCGGCAAAAAATTACGTTGTATATATAAGGTAGAAAATCAAAGTCATCACTAAATAGAGGTAATTTTCTTGAAATTCTTTCATTATATGCTCAAAAGTGTGACAAAATTCGAAAATTTGAGTTGGAAAAAGCTCCTCAAAATGATCAAATGACTTGTTCAAGAATTCAAAAAGAAATTTTGATTGCTTGGAAGATTGAAACAACTAAGGGTATCATAAAGGAACTAAATGGTGAGTATTTTTCTTTATTGGTTGATGAATTTTTTGATATATCACGCAAGGAGCAAATGGCAGTTGTTTTACTAGATGCTGATGATAGAGGATTTGTGATGGAGAGACCTTGATATTGTTCATGTAAAAAATACTAGTGCTTTATCTCTAAAAGATGCAATTGTCAATTTACTTTCTCAAAATTCCTTGAGTTTATATTATGTGCGTGGACAATTCTGTGATGGAGCAAGCAATATGCAAGGTGATATCAACAGTCTTAAAATGTTGATTAAGAAAGAAAGTAAATTGGCTTATTCAATTCATTATTTTGCTCATCAACTTCAATTGACTCTAGTTGGTGTTTTTAAAAAAATGTCTTAAAGTAGGAGAACTTGTGCACTTGGTTTCAGATAATTATAATGTGTTGGGATGTTCTTATAAGCGTATGGATGAATATAGAGAATCTCAACAAACAAAAATTCAGGAGGCTTTTGATATGGGTGAGCTTAAAACAGGTAAGGACTTGCATGAAGAACTTTGCATTTCTAGGGCTTGTGATAATCATTGGGTATCTCACTTCAAATCTTTTAGTTGTTTTATTCTTAAGTTTGATACAATTATGGATATACTTGATAATATTGTTGAAACTGCACATTCTTTGGATGAAAGATCTAGGGCTACAGGATATATTAGAGCTACTAAAACGTATGTGGTTGCATTCATATTATATTTAATGAAAAATATTTTAGGAATTACAAATAATTTTAGTACATATTTATAAAAAAAATAGCAAGATATTGCAAATGCCATGATACTTGTTAGTGTAGCCTAGAGAAGGTTGCAAGAGTTGAGGGAAGATAATAAATGAGATTTGTTTATTTCTGAGATGTCTATAGTTTGTATCAAGCATAACATTGTGGTACCTGCTTTTGATGAGCTGTATGTAAACTCTGGAAAATCACGACGTAAACCTGCTGACTATACTGCCTTTCATCATTATCGTGTTGAAGTCTTTTGCAAAATAATTGATTGGCAATTGCAAGAACTTAATGATTATTTCGCTGAGGTGAAAACTGAGTTGCTTCATGGTGTTGCTTGTTTGAATCCGGTAGACTCATTTTTAAGTTTTGACATTCAAAAAATTATGAGAATGGTTGAATTATATCCTGATGACTTTAATGAACTTATGTGTGCACTTAAGAATCAACTTGCAAATTACATTATTGATGTTCGTGACATTGATAAAAGATTCTCCAATTTAAATAGGCTCTGTCATCTTTCAAAAAGATTGGTTCAGATAAAAAAGCATTCATGTTATCCTCTTGCAGTTCGTTTGGTGAAATTTTCGTTGCTTCTGCCAGTTGCTGAAGGATAATTCCTTCTTAATTAATGCAAAGATTAAAACTCTTTTAACTCTCTATAATAAATATGTGTAAAAATCAGTAAGTCAGATAGGATGGGAGAGTTAATACTTCATAAATGTGATACAAATGACGGTTTCCTATAAATGCAACTTTGTGAAAGAAGAAACATTCGGAAGTTTTAAAAGTTACTTTATTAACTCTGTCATTAATTCAAAAGAGTAATGTTACATTACATACATTAACTCCTTTCTCTTCTTTAACTCTTCTAATGGATAAACGTAAATGATATACCTATTTAAGGAGAATCATTTGGGAGCTAAACATGTAGAAAACATAGAAAACAAATTACTCTCTCCCTCATCAATTCTTTGTTTTAGTCTTGGCTTCCTATTCTTTTCAACTCTTAGGCAATTGGTTTAGGCAACCTCCAAAATTTCAGCCACGAGTGCACGTGTTTGGAAGTAGTTGTGGAACCTTGGGCAGTGACCGGCTAGAAGGATTTGCACCGGAGTTGGGCCAAAATCGCTTTCAAGGCAGTGGCTTGCCACAACACAGTGTTTGTGATAACTTTCTTACTATTATTATTTCCTATCCAATATCAATATTATAGCCTTTTTTCCAACAATTTGAAAGTGATTTCCTTACTTACAATATTGATAAATGACTATTTATTTGAACAAAAGTTTTCCTGTTTTTTCAAAAATTGAGCCATTAACCAAAAATAATTTTAAAAGTTGGTCACAAAAACTTCTTATTTTCTTAGAACAATTAGAAGTTGATTATGTTTTATTTAATGATGGTTCTAACATCATTATTGATTCTAATACTGTTATGATTGTTGATGAATTTGGTAAAAAGAAGATTAAAAAGAATAACATAAATGCTAGAGTGTATTTACTGAGTCATATGACTAATACTTTATTTGATTTATTTTTTACTAATAAATCTACTAAAGAAATATGGTATAGTTTGCAAAACTCAAAACAGGGGGAACAAAATAATGTCCAAGTTCATCTTATTGAGAATGATGACGTGATTGCGGCAGTAGTCATCGAGAGATGTCTAACAAGACTGAGTGGGTGTTGGACACAGGAGCCTTAAGGCATTTCTGCACCAACAAAGAGTTATTCCATGACTTTGAGGAATCCACCAATGACGAGTGCATCTATATGGGTAACTCCAGTACTGCTGGAGTTATGGGTAAAGGAAAATTTTTACTTAAATTAAATTCTGAAAAAATATTATCCTTAAATAATGTTCTGTATGTTCCATCGCTCCGTAGAAACTTAGTTTCTGGAGAACTTCTCAACAAAGTAGGCCTTAAACTTATTTTTGAAGCTGATAAAATAATTATTTCTTGTGGAGGAAACTTTATTGGAAAGGGATACCTTAGTTGGGGCTTATTTGTACTGAACATTGATCAAGAGATTGTCAATAATGCAAATATCCCTAATTCTGCTTATATTGCTGAGTCTATTAATTTATGGCATGGTAGGCTAGGTCATGTTAATATTGATGCTATTAAAAAACTTAGAAAAATGGGATTAATTCCTACAGTAAATATTGATGATATTTCTAAATGTCCTGTGTGTGTAGAAGCAAAGCATGCTAAGAAACATTTTAGATATGTTACTAGTAGAAAGAGCGAATTGCTTGAACTAGTACATTCAGACTTAGCAGATTTTAAGAACACTATTAGTAAAGGTGGAAAGAAGTATTACATTACTTTTGTTGATGAATTTTCTAGGTACACTAAAGTATACCTCCTTAAGTATAAACATGAGGTTGAAAGCATGTTTTTAAAATTCAAAGTAGAAGTAGAAAATCAATTAGACAGAAAAATCAAAAAATTTAGATCTGAGGGGTGGTGAATATAATACTAAAACTCTAAAAGATTTTTGTAATAAAAATTTTATCATCCATGAGTTTAGTGCTCCTTATACTCCCCAACAAAATGGTGTAGCTAAACGAAAAAATAAAACTCTTAAGGAAATGATGAATTCTATGCTTTTAAGCTCAGGTCTACCTGACTATATGTGGGGGAAAGTTGTCTTGTCTGCATGCTATATTCTTAATAGAGTTCCTCATAAAAAGCTAGACAAGACCTTATATGAGTTATGGAAAGGATTTTCCCCTAACTTGAAATTTCTGAAAGTGGGAGGGTATTTGGCTAAGATTGGTCTACCTGATTTTAAACGAGTAAATGTAGGTTCTAAGATCTTTGATACTGTCTTTATTGGTTATTCTCAAAACAGTGTTGCATATAGATTTATGTTTTTAAATGATTATTCTATTTGTGAATCTAGAGATGCAGAATTTTTTGAGCATGTTTTTCCTTTGAAAAATGTTGCTCTTAGTGATGTGCAAAATAATACTTCTGTATCTGTGTCTGTTAACTCTCATGTTATGCCTGCTTCTGATGTTAATGCTAATGAGCATGAAAATGAACTTAGAAGGAGTAAAAGACGTAGAACTGAGACTAGATTTGGTCCTGATTTTATTTCCACCTTCTTAACTGAGGATTTTGATATCGATACTTTAAATGATGAATTAGTGTCTATCTACTTAATAGAAGAAGACTCTAAGACATATGATGAAGTAATAAGTTCAATAGATGCGATATTTTGAAAAGAGTCTATTAAAAGTGAATTAGACTCTATAGTTTCTAATCACACATGGGACTTGTATGATTTGCCTAAAGGTTGTAAACCCATAAGTAACAAGTGGATATTCAAGAAAAATTAAGGCCTGATGGTACAATTGATAAATATAAGGCTAGACTTGTGATTAGGGGCTTTAACCAAAAGAAAGGTGTTGATTATTTTGATACTTATTCTCCTGTGACTAAAATAGCGACCATTAGAACTCTTATTGCTCTAGCTGCTATTCACAATTTAATGGTACACCAAATTGATGTCAAAACTGTATTTTTAAATGGTGATTTAGAGGAAGAGATCTATATGACTCAACCTAAGGGTTTTGTCGTCTCAGGACAAGAGGATAAAGTATGCAAATTAAGAAAGTCCTTATATGGACTTAAGCAGGCACCTAAGCAGTGGTATGAAAAATTTGATTTCACATTACTAGATAATGGTTTTGTTGTTAATTCATCTGATACCTATGTTTATTCTAAAATAATAGGATCAGACTGTGTGATTATATGTTTATATGTGGATGACATGTTAATCTTTGGCCCTAATGTGAATGTTGTAAATGAGACTAAGAAATTTTTATTTTCTAAATTTGAAATGAAAGACCTTGGAGAAGCTGATGTGATTTTAGGAATAAAAATCAAAAGAAATGTTAATGGTTTATCCTTATGTCAGTCTCATTATATTGAAAAAATGTTGAAAATATTTAATTATTTTGGTGTAGTTTCAGTGAGAACTCCTTATGATCCTAGCATACACTTGAAAAAGAATAAAGATTTCAGTGTTTCTCAAACTGAATATGCTAAAATAATTGGGAGTGTAATGTTTCTCATGAACTATACTCGGTCTAATATAGCTTATGCTGTTAATAGATTGAGTAGATATACTCATAATCCCAGTAATGAACATTGGCATGCTCTTCATCGCTTGTTAAGCTACTTGAGAGGTACTATGGATTAGTGTTTGCATTTTAATAAATTTGTTGCTGTTTTAGAAGTTTTTTGTGATGCAAATTGGGTGACTAACAATGATGAAGTTAGCTTTACCAGTGGCTATGTGTTTACTTTGGGTGCAGGAGCTATTTCATAAAAGTCTTCAAAGCAGACTTGTATAACACGTTCTACTATGGAATCTGAATTCATTGCTCTCGAGTTGACAGGGCAAGAAGTTGAGTGGCTGAGAAATCTTTTGAAAGATGTGCCTTTATGGGGAAGACAAATGTCACCAGTGTCTTCACATTGTGACTCAAAGGTGGCAATTGGGATTGCTAAAAATAGTGTATACAATGGTAAAAAGAGACATATGCGCACTAGACATGGTGCAGTTAAACAATTGTTGAAACATGGTGTTATTTCCTTGGAATATGTAAGATCCAAAAGAAATTTGGCGGATCCTATGACCAAGGGTTTGACAAGGAAAATGGTCCTTGAATCATCGAGGAGGATGGTGTCTAAAGCCCATGGATTGAGGTAATATGGTGGATACTCATTTGTGGTCAAACGAAGCCATATAGGCCGTCAATAAACACTACATATCCTATCCCTATGACGTGCGATAGTGTATTATAAGGTTGATCTTATTTTAGCTCTTAATGATCCATAGCCTTAAGGTGGTCTATGAGATAGACTTGATGGATCACCTACGTGAGTGTAAAAGGTTGGTCACCTTTTTATGAAAGACTTGGGTTATCTTTGTAGAGCACTCATGAGACCCAAGGTTTGTGTGCACGACCATAAACACACTTTGTAGTATCGCGGAGGCTGCTTAAAATCAAGGATATGGTATGTGTTGTGGGGGTCTCAACTTATCTCCATCTAGTTCAAGAGTACTTCACTTTTTAGATATCTGTTGTTGCCTCACATCACTACGTGTCAATTTAAATCGAAAGATATTGACACTTAAGTACATGTTCCTTCCATTTGCCCAAAAACTATTCCATTCTTTTATCTTTGCATTAGTAGGGGATTGAAGGATAATTCCTTCTTAATTAATGCAAATATTAAAACTCTTTTAACTCTCTGTAATAAATATACGTAAACATCAGTAAGTCAGATAGGATGGGAGAGTTAATACTTCATAAATATGATACAAATGACGGTTTCCTATAAATACAACTTTGTGAAAGAAGAAACATTCGGAAGTTTTAAAAGTTACTTTATTAACTCTGTCATTAATTCAAAAGAATAATGTTACATTACGTACATTAACTCCTTTCTCTTCTTTAACTCTTCTGATGGATAAACGTAAATGATATACCTATTTAAGGAGAATCATTTGGGAGCTAAACATGCAGAAAACATAGAAAACAAATTACTCTCTCCCTCATCAATTCTCTGTTTTAGTCTTGGCTTCCTATTCTTTTCAACTCTTGGGCAATTGGTTTAGGCAACCTCCAAACTTCTAGCCACGAGTGCACGTGTTTGGAAGTAGCTGTGGAACCTTGAGGAGTGACCGACTAGAAGGATTTGCACCGGAGTCGGGCCGAAATCGCTTTCAAAGTGGCTTGCCACGACACAGTGTTTGTGATAACTTTCTTACTATTATTAATTCCTATCCAATATCAATATTGTAGCCTTTTTTCCAACAGTTGCCACTGCATCTGTTGAAAGAGTCTTTTCAACAATGAAGTTTATTAAGAATGAGTTGCGGAGTAAAATGAACGATGACTTTTTGAGTGGTTGCATGGTTCCTTTTATGGAAAATGATATGTTTAATAACGTTTCAACTGATGATATTATTTTGTCCTTTCAAGCAATGAAATCTCGTCGAGTGGTATTGTAAATGTGCTTGAGAAGTATTGACACTAATTTCTTTTTGGAGTTTTAACTTTGCACTCTAGTTCTAGTTGATACAGTTTACAGGACTAATTTATTATTTACGTAGCACCCTAGTTTTGGTTGACACATTGTAAATTGTTAACTTTTTGTTTTACTTATTAATTACTCTTATTTAAGTTTAAGTATTTTATATCTATAGACTATATATTATTACGTCCCTTGAAATTATATTTTGTTGGCTAATTCTCACATTTATGTTTTTATTTTTTGAACTCCCTGAAGAAAATTCCTGAATTCGTCACTGCGCGCAAAGTGCGTATACTAAACTAGTATATATAAAATCTTGAGTTATATATGTAGGAAAGAACTACATAACCGAGAACTTTGTGAAGCAATTTTAGAGACGAATATCAGAATATACATGATTTTTAGAGTCAGCACTTGGTGCACCACATGGTTTCTACTCTAGTAAAGAGGTTTGAGACAACAAGACCCTTTTATCTCCTTTCCAATTAAGATTTGGATGTGATGTTAATGGTCTCATCTCATAAGACCAAAGCATCAAAGAGAAAGAACCATCACACTTGCTGCACAATTTCATAAAATATCATGTTAAGAATGTTGTATTAATTAATACTTTGAAACATATAAATCTTGAAAGGGGGCAATCCAGGAGCACGCTAGTTTACTCAAAAGAGAGTTAGTAGACACCAGTCACCATGTAACTTGCAATACGTTACGTCTGATTAATCTGTTACAAGAAAATATCCGTCAAGAATGTTGGCAGAAACTGAAAATCTTTTAAGGTATCTCTACATTTCTGTAAGGTTTTGGTTAAATAGCACATGAAATACATGAATCATATAAGCTATAAATAAATAAATAACTTTGAGTTCTACTTACGAGAAAAAGGCAGACATCACAAATCTACTGATATTCCAATGCTATAACATTTTGAACTGTCCTGTAGTATTTAAGGTACAGAAGATTATACATCTGATTTAGCATACACGCTCACGTCATACCATTTAGTATGGTACAGTAATCAGAACCATTCTCTTCCGATTAAACTAAAAATATGTTACATTAGGCAAACTAACACTAAGTCAGGAATATAGAACATTTAACATACCACTGTAAGGTTTTTGTTTAAAATTAAATGAACGATAATAAAAAGTTGAACAGGTTTAACATAAGTGAACATTAAATGAATGTTTAAAATTAAATGGACATTTAACATAAGTATTTTAGTGAATAGGTGTGTTTTTAATGAAGAGATGATAAAAAATTGTTTCTTTTATGAAAAGATATCTTTTGGTGAAAGGTTGTGTGCTTTCATCTTTGGTTACCTTGATTCTATTTAAATTCAACTTTGCAGATTTCAATAATAATTTTTACAAAGAAACTTTTACAAAGCTTTTTCCGAAAATTTTTCCTCTTTAAAAAATAAATAAAAATCAAGTGATCACTTCTTGTTTTCCAGAAGAATCTCTTCACTATTTGCTTAGTGCAAAATCTAATATGCCTGGCATATCCACTAAAATTATTTGCGTTAAATCCCATAGCAATCTCGCAAGGAAAGGGAGCAAATATCATGTTTAGAAAAGCGTTTTGTGCATGTTTGAAGCCTCAAATTTCGTTTTCGGTGTTCAGATTATTAAACCTTCATTTTTGTGTTCTTCTTCGTATATTTTTATATCTGTTTGTGGAACATAATTTTGAACAATTTACAAATGATATTTATGCCACGAAGAAGCTATCGTATTCAAAACGGGGAATTCAAGATATTCATGTTTTTCTGCCGATTGCAAAAAGGCTATGGAGGAACACCCAATTCTTAAAACTTAGACACTATCAACTTTTGAGAAACGTTTGATATATGGTCGAGATATGAGAAGTGTTGATGTTGCTTTTGTGGTGATTGTGTTCAGGAACGTTGTATGTCAATTGGCAGATGCTATGAAATTTTTTATCAACTAGTTAGAAGAACAGTTGGAGATAATACGATTAAAAATATTTTTAAAAGTTGCACAATGGGGAGATATTTTCTGGGGACTTTACTCTTGAAGGAATCAGAGGGCATTTTGTTTTAACAATAAAAAGACGCTGTGTTGCAGATGGTATTAAGAATAGAAGTTGTGATTTGTTTGGTTTGATATACAACAATATCAGTTTATATTGAGGTTTGCGGTGATTCACTTCTTTGCTTTTTTGTGCATTAATAAATGTGACGGCTATATTTGGTCATTGAAAGTATTAATAAATATTCTAAAAATTACACAAATTCATAATTTAAGTTTCACTTATTACAAAAATTTTTATCTCTCCAAACATATTACAAAAATTCCATTTTCACTAAAATACATATACATAGCTTTGAATGTATATGTCGGCCCTGTTATATATATGATTCGGATTTGTTATGTATCTATCGGTCTTATTATATATATGTTGGCCTTGTCATATTTGTTATGTGTATGAATCGGCCTTGTTATGTATATATGTTGATCTTGTCATATACAAAGGTTTCTATGTATATGTCGGTCTTATTATGTATATGAATCAGGAGAAAGAGTAAAGTAATTGAGGAAGTGAGAGAGAATATGTATAAATAATTCTAATAAGGTTTGGGATTTATGTTATTTTTATATAAATATTACAATGTCCAAGTGAGTGTGGGAATCAATTCGCAAGACTTGATTTCAATGCACAATCCAAAGTAAAATATTGTATGACTATTAGAGGGAAAGAATTAGTTGCACTACTTTGGAATGTAAATATCAATTTAATCTACTTTGGAAACTTTCCCAACGATTTGGGAATAATTTATCGTGTCAAGCGACTGATTGGAGAGAAACAACATCAAGAACGAAAAAAATATACGTCAACTAATAGACGAAAAATGTGGTTAAAGAGACAATATATGTTTGATGAAGCGACAAAAAAGATCGAGTTCTATTTTTTTAATCCTACTTACTATTTGTTTATTTATGAATTTCTATCCTTTGTGATTTTGTAAATTTATTTTTATAAATATTAGGGTAGATGATATTTTTCTGATGATCTTCAAATGCATAATAATTAAGAATAATATTTTTTTGAATGATCATTATGGATCGTTATTCTTACATAAAGATCATATATGGAGTTTAATAAAAATGACATGAAATATTACAAGTGAGTGTCTATGCCTGAAAGTGGTTATAAATGAACACTCCCCCTGTTTCATTTTACTCGTCCCAATTTGATATTGCACACTGATTAAGAGAAACAATTAATAACATAATTATTTACCATAGTATCCCTATTAAATAATGTTTGCATTTAAATTTGGAGAAAAAATAATTAATACTAAGAATAAAACAAGGAAAAAAAATTGTCTTGTCTTGATTAATGAAAAAGGAAAAGTAAAATGAGAAATCAAATTAGTATGATTCCAACTTTCTTCTTTGATGGATATGTGATATAGTGGACACTTTATTGATATGTTGAAACAAATGAAACAAAAATCATAAGATATTTTATTTACACATTTAAAATGAAGGATCTTGGAGAAATTGATATTGTGTTGGGTAAGATTATACAAAATAGTGAGAGGAATGTATTGAGTTAATCTCATTGCATTGAGAAAAAAGTGCTAAATAAACTTAGTCACTTAAACATAAAGAGACTAATACCCTATTTGATCCTAGATCGAATTAATTATTAATGATGAAAGAATTATAGCTTAACTTGTGTAAGCAAACACTATTGGAAGGGTCAGTAGTTGAATTCTTGATTTCTTTAGAAAACTAAAGAGTTACGAAACTGTAAGTTTCATACAATTTATGAGGATACATCGATACAAGTTGACACTGAATATGAAAAATAAATAAATAAAATAAATTTAGCACATGATAGGTGTTTACCTCGGGAGGAGGAACAGTTTCTTGAAATCAAGAAAACCTTGCATTAGTAGAAGCAAGAAAATTAAAGGAGTTGAGTGGTTGAGGAATTATTAGGAAAATCAATTGATTTTGCAAAATATGAGCTCAATTTGTGATAGTCAAGCCACTCTAGCTCGAGCATATAAAGATTATATAATGAGAAGTCAAAATGCATAAGTTATTGACATAATTGTGTGACAAAGTTAATTCATATAACATTGGCGGAGTCAAATAAATTTGACTAATTTATTTACTAAATTTCATAAAAGGAAGTTATTGAATACATCTTCTATGATTATATAAAAGGAAAAATTACCTAAAAGAACAACTTAAGTTTCAAAACTACTAAAGATCTCTCCACTTTTAAAATATTACACATATCCCAACATTTACTACTTTTACTAAAAGTTGAGATACACGTTTAACACCTCCTCATTATACGTTGTTACTTTACCAAAATAAGACCGGTTTCTTCCTGATTATACGCCATTATTTCAGTGGTAGTTTCAATTCAATTTTTTCCTCTAATTCGAACTTTTGAATTAAGTTAAATTTTTTCCCTAAAATTGTAATACCCCGTATTTTCCCTAAATTAATTTCGCTCTTAGAATATCAAAGATTAGCTTTAAAAAATACGGAAGTAGCATATATGTTTGAATTTAGATTGGATTTACTTGAGATTAATTATATTGATTAATTATGGGAAGACCATTTAAAAACCGAGAAGCTTTTAGAAAAATTAAAGAATCTTTAATTAGTAATTATTCAGAATATATAAGTCTAAATAAAACAAAAGAAAATCCACAAAGATTAGCCTACCTAATTATCTTAATATCTAGTATTGAAGCAAAATTAATAATCCATTTAAAAACTAGAAGAATGAAACACATACCACCTAATTATGATAAAATCAGATTTAGATATCCACCAAAATATTATAAATATGGTTTAAATGAATAAAGTACAAAAATACAAAGAATTAAAATAAATTATTTTTGAAAAACGTAAAGAATTAAAAATAAGAATAGAAAGACTACATTATAATATATTTGCCGGAGTTAGTAAAAACTTAATAAATACACAAAAAGATGAAATATCAAATTTAGAATCACAAATAGATAGTTTAGAATATATATATCAACAAGAACTATTTACAATAAAATGAACAAAAAAGAATTTATAATAGATGAAAAAATATATGAAAATCACAAAGGATTAAAAATAAAAATAGTATTTTCTAATCTAGGAAGAAGATATAAGAAAATAGGTGAACATTTATATTTAATGTTAGAAAAAGAAGAATTAAAATTAGAAGATAAATTGACAGCTATGGTAAGAATAGAAAGAGAAAATGAAGAAATAGATAGAAAAAAGAAAATAAAAAAAATAAAACAACAAACTACGGAAGAAATACGAAAAATAGAAGAAACTAAAAATAGTAGGATTGCTGAATTAGAAAAAGAACTACAAATGTTAAAAGATATGTATGAAGAAAGACAAAAAGAAAAGGAAGAAAGAGATAAAGAACAAAAATTATTAAACGAAATAAATCAATTAAAAGAAAAATTAGAAATAAACAATAAAGAAATAAAAAACAAGAAATTATAAATAAATAATATAGATGTTGAAGAGACAGATAATTATGATTCAGAAGATAGTGAAACATATACAGAAATATTAACAAATACAAAAAATTTAGAAATCAATGAAAAACAAGAAGTAATTAATGAAGAAAACTTAGAAAATATCAACACAGAAATAAATAATCTTGATAAAAAGAAGATCAAAATATAATACCTAACACATCAGAAATAAGAAAACCTACATGTTATAAGAATAAGTTTAAAAGATATAATCTAAAGAAAGAATATGACAAATGGACACCAAAACAAATAGTTAATAAAAAATATAATTTTTTAGACTTAGACTGTGTAATAGATACAGAAAAAATAATACAATTATGGATAGGATATATGACAAAACAATTATTAGATAATAATATAAACGTAACAGATGCACCAGAATATATAGAGAGAACACTAATAGGAACAGTGAAATTATGGTTTTCAAATTTAACTGAAAATAGCAAAAAAATATTAAGAAGAACTGATAAACCTACAGAAGGAACATCATCAACAACAGCTAAACTAACACCTATAAAATTATTAAAAAAATATGAAAAAACTATAAAAGATGAATTTGGTAGTATGACAACAATAGAAGAAGAACAAAATGAAGAAAAAGATATAAATTGAAATTTAATGCTAAAATTAGCAATATGTAATATGTGTTACATAGATGAATATACTTGCGCATTTAAAGAATATTATTATAAAGGAGCATATAATATAGAAGAAAGTAAATAAATAAGAAAATTATATTTTAATAAATTAACCGAACCATTTAGTTCAAAAATAATAAAGAGTTGGGAAGAAGCAAAAATAGTAGATACTTTAGGAGCAAGAATAAAATTTTTACAACAATGGTATACAAACTTATGTGAAAAATATAGAGAAGAATTAAAAACGGAAAAAACATTGATAAGAAATTTAGCATGTTGCAAAGATAAAATAGCACCACAATTCGGATGTGAAGAAGGATATTATAAGAAAAGAAAAAGACACAAGAAATATAAAAAATCAAAATATAAATATAAAAAACCAAGAAAAAGATATTATGTAAAAAATTATAAACACAAAAGACCATATAGAAAAAAGAAATCTATAAAAGAATGTACTTGTTATAATTGTGGAAAATTAGGACATTTAGCTAGAGATTGTAAATTACCTAAAAACCCAAAAAATAAACAAATATCATAAATAAAAATAGAAAATACAGAATATATACAGATAGATTATATAGATTATGAATTAGAAAGTGAAGATAGTATATATGAAATTTCAGAGAATGAAACAGATAATGAAATAGATAGTAAATTAGATGAATTAAATGACTGAAGAAATTATAAAAATAATAACAAAGGAAGAATATATAAGTGAAGAAGGAACAGATCAAAAAATAATATTTGATAGTCACATATTTGATGAAATAAAAGGAAAAAAATTAGATTTAAGTGTAGAAAAAAATATTTAAAATACCAACAATAAAAAACATATTTAGTAAAAGAAAAGAAGAATACTACGTAGTAAGCCAAAAAGAACATGTAATAGACTGTAGATATGCAAAAGGTAAAGCTAGTATACCACTAGTAACAAAAAGGTTAATTAACAAAGAAATAAACGATATAAAAATTAGAGACCCAATAACATACGTACACCTAGGAGGTACAAAGATATTAATAAAAGTATGTTTCAGAGAAGGAATAGATACACCAATAGAATTATACCTAGCAGATGATAGAATTATAAAACCTATAGAAAAAAGTATAATAACTGCCATAAAAGGAAATTTAATATACCAAAAATTTAAATTTATAATAAGTGTGAATTATTCAGTAGCAATAACAGATAAAAATATAGATAAATCATTAGAATTATATTGAAAAATATCAGGAATAGAATTAACCCCAGGAAGTAAAATATTTACAGCAACAACAACAACAACAAACCCAGTGTATTCCCACATAGTGAGGTCTGGGGAGGGTAAGATGTACGCAGTCCATACCTCTACCTCTAAAGAAGTAGAAAGGCTGTTTCCGATAGACCCCTGGCTCGAGACATGGAATACTACACAAATACATAGTAAAGCATGGAACAGGATGGCATAACATAAATACGACACCCACAAGTAATAAAAAACAGAGAAAAGTAAACAGATTCGTAATAAAGAATGAAACAAGGTATCATAATAAGAATAATACCCCCACCAAGTAATTCCCTACACTAGCGACCCAAACTGACCTTAGCTTTCTACCCTAATTTGCGTCCTCCAGATCTTCCTATCTAGGGTCATGTTCTCACTGAGCTGTAACTGCTCCATGTCCCGCCTAATCACCTCTCCCCGGTACTTCTTTGGCCTACCCCTACCCCGCCTTAAACCATCCAAAGCTAGCCTCTCACACCTACGAACCGGGGCATCCATGCCCCTCCTCATCACGTGTCCGAACCATCTCAATCGGATTTTTCGCATCTTATTCTCCACTGGAGTCACACCAACCTTCTCCCTAATAGTCTCATTCCGAACTCTATACTCCCTAGTCAGCCCACACATCCAACGCAACATCCGCATTTCCGCCACCTTCATTTTTTGAATGTGGGAGTTCTTAACTGGCCAGCACTCCGCTCCATACAACATGGCCGAACGGACTACCACCCTGTAGAATTTGCCTTTAAGCTTGGGCGGCACCTTCTTATCACAAAATACCCCCAAAGCGAGCTTCCACTTCATCCATCCTGCTCCAATACGGTGCGAGACATCCTCGTTAATCTCACTGTTACCCTGAATCACGAACCCGAGATACTTGAAACTATTCCTCTTACATACCACCTGTGATTCCAACTTCACTACCACCTCATTCTCCAGCCTCACGTCATTAAACTTACATTTCAAATACTCTATCTTGATCCTACTCAACCTGAACCCTTTAGACTCAAGAGTTTGTCTCCACACCTCTAATTTATCATTCATACCCCTCGCGTCTCATCAATCAAAACTACATCATCTGCAAAAAGCATACACCAAGGGACCTCTCCTTGAATATGCCGCGTCAACACATCCATCACCAAAGCAAACAAAAAGGGACTAAGAGTTGATCCCTGATGCAATCCTGTCAAGACAGTGAAATGCTCTGAGTCTCCTCTCGCCATCCTCACCTGAGTTTTAGCTCCATCATACATGTCCTTAGTTGCTAAAATTTATATGTATTAACAACAAAACATAAAATAACAGGAAAAAATAAGATTAACAAAATACAAATAGAAAGTCTATTCAAACAATTTGTAAAAAATAATAGATAATAATGATTATAGCTATAGGGACATAGAGATAGAAGAAAATTTAGAAATAATAAATGATAGAATAAGTACAACGAAAAGAATAGCTTATGAAAAACCAGAATCATCAAGCTCATAAAAAAGAACAAGTTATGAAACAAGTTCAACAGATAATTTAAACCAATATTACATAACAGGAAAGGTAAATGAAAAAGAATATTTAATACTCTTAAATACAGGACAAGAAGAAAATTATATAGCAAAATATCTAGCAAAAAATGAGGAAATAAAAACTGATAATAATATATGCCCAGATCTATCAAGAATTTTAATAAATACTAAAAATATAGCAGAAAAAGAAATAATAATAGGAATTAGAAAAATAAAAATAGAATTTGAAGTAAAGGAAGAAATGCAAAAAACAGACATAATATTAGGAATAAAATGGCTAGAACAAGTAAAACCATATAATATAGAACATACATAATTAACCATAACATATAATAGAGAGAAATTATTCTTAAGAAGAGCTTTAACATGAAATGAAAATATATGTATTAATGAAGATAGTAGTAGAAGGATATTACAGTAGATATTATACGCCTATGATAGATACAGGAGCAGAAGCTAATTTATGTAGATATAATTGTTTACCAGAAAGTAAATGGGATAAATTAAAAACACCAATAATAGTTAAAGGATTTAATCATGAAGGAAGCTAAATTACCTATAAAGCTAGGAATGTAAAAATACAAGTATAGGATAAGATATTAACAATAGAAAAAATTTATAATTATGAACTAACATCAAAAGATATACTTTTAGGAATGCCGTTTTTAGATAAATTATACCTACATATAATAACTAGAACAGATTGGTGGTTTACAACACCATGTAAACAGAAAGTAAGAGCAAAAAGAGTTAGTACTAAAATAAGAAAGAAAACTGATTGGATAGAAGGAAGTGAAAAAATTACACAAAAGTTAGAAAATATAAAAAATACTGAAGATACAATAGAACTAGTCGTACTTTCGATAAATAAAACAGAAATAACTATATTTTCAATAAATAAGATAGAAATAATTAAGAAAAAAATAGAACAATTATATAGTGAAGATCCATTAAAAGGATGGGAAAAAACATAAAACTACTATAAAAATTGAATTAATAGATAAAAATAGCATAATAACCCAGAAACCATTAACATATAATTTTGACGATTTAAAAGAATTTAAAATGCATAGAGATGAATTATTAAAAAAAAATAATATATACAAAAAAGTAATAGTAAACATAATAGCCCAACATTTATAGTAAATAAACATAGTGAACAAAAAAAAGAAAAAAGTAGAATGGTCATTGATTATAGAAATTTAAATGCAAAGACTATGACATATAATTATCTAATACCAAATAAGATATTAAAAATAAGACAAATACAAGGATATAATTATTTTAATAAATTCGATTGTAAATCAGGATTTTACCATTTAAAGTTAGAAGAAGAATCTAAGGAATTAACCGCATTTACTGTACCACAAGGATTTTATGAATGGAACGTATTACCATTTGGATATAAAAATGCACCAGGTAGATATCAATATTTTATGGATAGTTATTTTAAACAATTGCCTAATTGTATAGTATATATAGATGATATACTATTATATACAAAGACCAAAGAAGAACATTTAAAATTATTAGAACAATTTACGGATATAATAAAAAAATTGGGAATAAGTTTAAGTGAGAAGAAAGCTGAAATTATGAAAAATCAGATAGAATTTTTAGGAATACAAATAGATTAAAATGGAGTAAAAATGCAACAATATATAGTACAAAAAATAATAAATTCGAAAGAAGAATTAGATACAAAAAAGAAATTACAATCATTTTTAGAATTAGTAAACCAAGTAAAGGAATATATTCCAAAATTAGCAGAAAACTTAAAACCATTACAGAAAAAATTTAAAAAGGATGTAGAATATAACTATAATGAAGACGATAAAAAACAAGTTCAGAAAATAAAATTATTTTTTAAAGAATTACCAAAACTACAATTTCCAGATGAAAATAGAAAATTTATATATATAGTAGAAGCAGATGCTAGTGAATGTAGTTATGGAGGAGTACTTAAATACAGATATGAAGCAGAAAAATTAGAACACCATTGTAGATACTACTCAGGTACGTTCAATGAAACAAAAATAAAATGGGAAATAAATAGGAAAGAATTATGTTCATTATATAAATGTTTATCAACATTTGAGCCATATATTGTATATAACAAGTTTATTGTACGAACAGATAATACAAAGGTACGTTGGTGACTAACAAAGAAAATACAAAATTCAGATACAACAAAAGAGATTTGGAGACTAGTCTTGAATATATTAAATTTTATATTTACAATTGAAGTAATTAGTACTAACAAAAATGTTATTGCAGACTACATATCAAGACAAAGCTACACAGACTGATATAATAGAAGATGATGCTTTAGAAAAGATATTCAAAACCCTAACTACGCTTTCAATGAAAGTGGACAGTATGAGTAATGAAATAGAAAAGCTAAAGACTAATGAAGATAAACTGAAGTCTATAGCTACAAATCAGATAACTCAGCAGTGTGCAGAGCTATGTCGATCAGAAGACATTAAAATTTCAGAGCTAGAAGGAGACGTTGGGACACTCCTCAAAACCCATAACGTTTATCAATCTACTATTGCAGGTACAAGCAAAGGAGTTAGGAAAAACACAAATATGAACCTAAACAAGCTATTTGATAAACCATATATTCCAAATACATCAAAAGATCCCATGTTTAGACCCCAAAAATTATCACATACTGAGATAGTTTAAACCAAGACAAAAAGACCTACAACTACACAGCCCGAACATATATAGAAAATATCTACAATGTACAAACCTTTTTAAATACTAACCCCAGAGCTATAAACATCCAAGAACCAGATACAAACTATATAACCCAAAGATTGACCGGATACAATAAGCTAATTGCTTTACCTAAAACCAAACCAAGTCTAGTTAAAACTTGTTATGAATATGGACTACTCAGTAATGTATATACCTCTGACGGAAATGAGATATCCACTATACCGGAAATATATGAAGCATTTAGCATTTTTAAAAGAATATCCAAAGGTACCTTATTTTTTATAAAAATTTACACGGCACCCGTAGAGATATTATATGATGAAGTTAAAAAACCCATACAAGTTGTAAAGATAGGAATGACATGAGATATGATTATACCACAAGATATTATTCCACAACCAAAAATACCTAGAATTGAGATACCAAAATTTTATGCGAATAAAAGGATTATCGGACTATCTACAATTTTGCAAGAACTAGCAAACACATGTACTAATATATTCAAATTCAAAGAAATTACGAGAAATAGATATGGAAACTATTAGGAAATGGATTTTAACGTTGCTCAAACCAGATACGGAACCTATCGCCAGAGCTATTAGAGAAAAATTTATTTCAGAAGAATTATTAACCAGATATTGCAAGACAATTGGACATAAATATCCAGATCATAAATGTTCAAAATGTAATGGAGGTGATAATGATATCCCAAAAGTTCAGCTAGAATAGAAGAAAAATCAACCAAGAATATAAGAACGCCAGCTGCAAGATACAAGATAAGAAGCAATAATGGAGATATGGAAAAGCAGCAGATACGACAAAGAGAAGATATCAACGGAGTAATAATAGAAGACAAGCTATTAAATTGTGAAAGCGACATGTAAACTTTCACAATTAGCTTTACGTAAATTATTAGAATCTTTTGTATAGGTTTTTGACTATTATTAGTCTAGGAATTAATAACTTTTGTCTTATTAGGAGACTTTTGTAAAGTATAGTAAAGTAGATTAG